>NC_050182.1:15424631-15522131 GCF_008315115.2 Sander lucioperca | reverse complement strand
GTTTCTTTGGTATCTAAATGTAACATTAAAATACTAACCTCAAACATCCTCTGCTGTGACCTATGTACTGTAGGCCACCCGACAGCGGAAGCAATTTCTCTTGTCATCTTCACTTTTCACTGAAAACAATGATGACATTATACTCGTTATCAGACTGCAGGTTTCTGCCACAACAGAAATCCTTTGAACTGAAGGGTAAATTGTTTAATTTCATGTGGAGGTGTGTGTGGACACACTCACAGCCTTAATGTTCCATAAGCCTCAAAGTGTCTGGTCTCGTAGATGAAACAGGTTTTGATTAATTGCAGACAGCTTGTGTGCCAGAAATACATAGATATCTTACTGTATGTATAAGTGGGCACTTGGCCATGCACCTTTTAGACATTTTAAGTGAAAGAAAAGGGGGAATTAATGTGGAAAGCAAAGGCATGACAGCATGCCAGGACCTGTCCATCGCACCCACAGTGTGGTTTGCACAGTCAAACAGCAAGCCAGTAGGAAACCTTTCAATAGCTTAATTGTTTTTTGCTGCAAAGAAAAAGCTCATTTTCAACCTGTTTGGCATTCAATTGTACAGGTCTGAAACACATTTTGCTATCTGTTTCTGGCACCATGAAAAATAATATGGTGCTCTCTCTTAATAAATATTTGTAGTGCATAATGTGAAGTGGCTAAATTAGTGATAATCAGTGTCAAGAGGAAGACATATCTTTAGGTAAATAAAATACTGCATAGTCGTTCAGGGGAATATTTCTCATTCATCATTAACCAGGCAATAATAACTCACACACAATCTGCTAAACAATGGTGATGAAGCATTTCAGTGACCACATACCACACTGGCCTGACTCTCAGAGGCACAGATACAAAAGGATAATTTCACTGCTGCATGATTTATTTAGCAGCGGACGGTGCCCTTTTAACAGTCATGTTCTTCCTTTATAATGCATGCGTTCTACCTTTAAAGACGGACGTGTTGTGGACCTACAGCAACTCAGAGCAGCAGGCGGGAGATCTCCGAGATGAATCTGATTCACATGTGCTGCAATGTGCACAACTCACATCAATATCCAATCATTCCTCAACTGCGGCTCACGTTATTGGTCACACCTTCACATCGCAAAAACCCACAGGTTACAAATTCAGAGGGCTGAAAGCTGAAATGAGACTCAGTACGGTTGTTGGGTTGGTTAATGTGTTGCTGTTTGTGTGCTGTGTGTACGTCCTGCAGGGCTGCCCGTCTGCTCTCTGCCTGGTGTGGAGAAGGCACTTCCTGTGGCAAGCCAACCATGACCAGCTGGGCTCTCCTGCCCACAAGGAGGCCAAGAGCAGGAGGCTATAGCCCGTCTGCATCTGCACGTTGTTAACCTCCCATCTTATTGCACTGACACATCAATTATTGTTATTACGGGCTGGGGTAATTTATTTATATACTGATTTCCCACAGGATGAAGGCAGGACTAATTGAGCCAGGTGTGTGTATTTGTGTATGTGTGTAGATGGGCAAGGGGAAATTAGAGTACATGGTGAGAATACCGTACACAACTAATATATATGGTGGGACATCCCATAGCATGGTGAGAGCATTAGAGGATGACATGATGAAAAATGCGGGATGATTTTAAATATTCCCTGGTTAGTGTTCCCTGAGGACAACAACAACATAACATAACACAGTTTGTTTGTGTTATTCATAATGAAGCAGTTCAAAATGCCATCTGAATCCTCTGGTTGTGCAAGTTATCTTGACACTGTAGAAGAGCGGATGAATGAAGCGTGTTTGTCTCTTTTGTTGAGCTGTGGGGAAGATGTTTTATGTCAGTGATAAAAGAGGAAAATGCTTGACTACCCAGTGCATGTTTGACCACCCCCACCCCCCAACTGTCCATCTTTCTCCTTTCTCTCTCTCTCGACTTTGATTTTTTTTAAGAGAGAGAACAAAACACTGTATTTCTCTCCTGAGTCTCTCTGCATTGCTTCTACCACACTTACATTAACCCCACCTTCACCACCCACAACCCCCCCCTGTCTTTGCACTGGTGGTGCGTCGTGTGCGTGGGATACCAGGACAGTCAAGTCACGTAAAGGAATGTTCACAGAAGACTGGGGATGGGAGTCTTTTTTTTCCATAATAGACATCTTAACATGCATCACTCGTTTGCTTACACGAGGTTGGCTTGGAGATTAACCTGGTGCTGCTCTCGCACGCACTCACGCGCGCGCACACACAAACACATTTACGCGTGAACACTAACGCGCGCGCGCGCGCGCGCACGCACACACACACACACACACACACACACACACACACACACACAAATACAGCATCTATTTCAAATAGCAAATGGAAAGCTGGAGCGCAGTGGCACAGCAGACGCGTGATTCACAGGCAGGTAGACCCCCCCCCCCGCATCATTAGTATTCACCTCCACAACCGTTTTCAGAAAATGAAAGACGAAGATACATGTTTAGATACGCAGCAGCACAGAACTGTCAGCACATCGCTAAGTAGCTCGTAAAAACTTACCTTTCGACAGCAGTACCAGGATCAAACCAGCAAACGCGTTCCGCAAGAGGGGGCAGCCCATGATGGAGTTCTGATTGATTTTCTGCTTGTTTTTGCAGCCAAATGCCTTGGTATTCCTCCTTTATCGCGGCGTTGCGGGGAATCTGTGTATAAAAAACCGACCCAGTGGATGAATGTCAACAGCAATAGTCCAACACTTCTACATGTGACTGGACAAAAAAAAACATAAGTCTTATCCACTGGACTTTTCCTTTTGATGACCCGCGTCGGAGAGAGAGATAGGCGAAGAGGGCTGTTTGTCTTCTCCTGTGTAGACTCTGTCAACCAGGGGAAAAAAACAAAACAAATATCCCAGACACTTAGTTTGGCTCTCAGTGCCTTGAAGGAAAATATTTTAGAAAATGCATGTGAAGAAATGATAAAATATAAACTGTCCAATGACTTGACAGAAATATGCTTTTTTGTTGGTTCTCGGAGAACAGGATGGGGTCTGCGCGTCCTGACCAGTCGCCGCTTGAGCTTAATTAGCCTGCTCCCGTATGTCTCTGTTGGTATGCAGCGCGTCTCGTCGCTCCGCACTCAGCGCGTCGCAGGGAGCAGCAGTGAATGCGAGGCTCACAAGAAATGGCATGATTGACAGTTCAAGGAGAGCCCCTTTCTCCCAATCACCGGCCCCAAGGAAGGAGGCGGGATTTACGATTGCACTGATATCCCGCTCGGAGAGGCCGGCCAAGGAGCCTCACCGACCAATCGGAGCTGCGCGGTGGGCGGGCAGAGCGCGAGGCGAAGCACGGCGCGGTGATAATGCAATGTGATTTATAGCCAGTTCGGTGTTGCTGCAGTACTCGGAGAAAACAGTCCACAGGGGGACAGACGGGCATAATAACTACAGGGACAGAGGTGCGTGTGTGTGTGTGTGTGTGTGTGTGTGTGTGTGTGTGTGTGTGTGTGTGTGTGTGTGTGTATGTGTGTGTGTGTGTGTGTGTGTGTGTGTGTGTGTGTGTGTAGGGGGGTGCCATATGGGCTCCAGTGCGTGGGTTTTGGAGATGATAAATGAAAACAGAATGAGGTTGAATGACAAGTTGTGCTGCTGGTAAGCAGATGTTACTCAATTGCGGAAAATGAATACTGTCAGACCAGAGGACATGCACATGCACACATAAGTTGTGGGTAGACTGGATGCACTGGGTGGAGTGTCAGAGCAGATTGTAACAGCACTGCAGAAAGCACCCCAACTGACTTAATCACACTGCTAACTTAATGACAGGCGACATAAACCCATGTAGAAAGACACTTTATATTCATGCAGAAGTACTAATGAGCCATTTATAAACATGTTAGTCGCTGCATCTGGTACTAAAAGTGCGAGAAGACGTTGCTTATAGCGAAGATCTAATTTTTTTTAAAAGGCCTTTCACACTGGGAGATAATCATCTTGCATGAAAGCTACAAGCCAGAGACAGACATACAGGAAGCTGTGAAACTCCAAGGAAACTTGATTGCTAAATGTATGCATACTTCCCCAACATTTTGCAGTTCGTTACAGTCATATTGCATCAGCGGACCTCCTCGTCAGAAACATGTAACATACAGCTCACACAGTGGGTCCATTCCTTGCATATTTACTGTATGCCTGAGTTGATTATTTCCATATTAGCTGATGTATTTGACTGATACATTTGTTTCTTTATTCCCCAAATAACCAATTAATGCTCTATTACTGCTGAGTGTAAGTAACAAAACACTGTTTGCTGATGTATAGTATTTGGACAGAATTACAATAAATACAGTTGTATATGGGGAAAGATCAACAGGCAAGCACTAAGAAAATCAGGACTGATTTATGAGTCAGCTAATCAAAGCCCAGCATTTACTTACAGTGTGTGATTTGTTTTCTAAATACGTAATATTCTGTATTAATTAAATTTGACACAGAGGAGTGAATAAGGAGCCAGTCATGTTCATAATGTTAACCACTTGCTCATTACACCGTTATTTTTGAATGTTACTTTCTAGATAATATATGTAATTAAATAAAAAGAATGATTTTGTCTTTGGCCTGAGGGAAACTGCAATTCAACATGGCTTATAGGCTCTTAACTACATGCTATTGTTTGTACAAACCAATTGCACAGTATGCTACACTGTTCCTCTAATCAGCATGTCCTCCTCTTCGTTTGGACATACAATATTCCCACAAATGCCGCAGCAAAGTTATTGTACAGCTTCTACATTAACATAGAAACAGTGCCTCTGCGTGACACTAAAACACTCTGATCCAAACAAGAGATACTGTATATGCAGTCGCGAAGCTTCATTAATGACATTCATGATTGCATTTAGCAATTCAGCTGGGTTTCTGTCAACTCACGGATATTATTTATAAACCTGTCACAAGTTGCAGTTTGTTTGTACTCAGTTGTTCCAAGTTATTCAATAAAAGTAGAAACACCTGCAAAAATGTTGACATGAATTTGCATTTTGACTCAGATTTTACAAAGCCAATTACCCTCAGACCTCGCCTGCTGCCATCACACTGTATGACATCCTGAGCACAGGGGGAGCAGGCTTAGAACAGAGGAATATTTCTTCATTTTGGAAATACTGACATGCATAAGGAAGTGGTGTTGCATTTTGCATTGTAATTAAAAGGAAAAAAAAAATACTAATTTACACATGCAACACTTAGTTAGAGTTGCACAGCCACTGTTGTTCGGTGTCTTTATTGTTGCAAAGACTTAAAAGAGGAAGGGTTACTTTGCAGCGGGGACACTGCAAAGGTCTGTTTCCATGCAGCAACATAAAAACCCTATGTAACATGATGTGTTTTGAACACTTTTGCAGACTGCCTTGGTACTCTGTGTTTCCTTCTACTGGCAGGAGAATAATAAAATAACATGGACAACTCCAGTGTTTCATACATTCTTTATTTTCTGTTTCTCCACCGAACATCCAAAGGGATTTTCCACAACATTGCCTAAACTTGACCGAAGCTGGTTATTTCTGGCCTAAACATGACAAACAAACAATACTATTTTTTCAATTTTTGTCTGGAACACTTATCTGTGTATCCAGTATTAGGTGTCACAATGATTATTAGCACGTCTGAAAGGTTTTAGATGAAGCAATGTATGTACAAATGAAAAACAGGAGATGAGCGATATTGCCAACTAGTGTTAATGACATATGAAAATGAAGCAGCACAAACCTCATCATTTAAAATCTTTAAAAACATGTAATTCTGTCATCTGCTTTCTCCTAAACTCCACCATACTTTGCCCTAATTTTGTGCCACAGATTATCAAGAGTGGGTGGTAAATGGTGGCTATCTCATGTTGGAGCAACCAAAATAAATTATTTTATATTAAAAAGAGTCCTGTTATCAGTTAAGGGCTGGAAAATGGACAAGAGCCATTATTATCTCTTCATATCTTCCCGCTGCTCAGTTTAGAGTCATCTTGGCTGTTAAGTCTGCTGCAATGTTTTGAAATTTTCATCGATTTATTGTATTCATTTATTTTTTGGAACTAAAAGCATTATTGTCTCTGTGTCAGATTTTGTCCCTGAAGGCAACAATCAAATAAATCCTGCATCAATGTGCAGGATTAATATGAGCATCCAGCTGGATTTGAGGGCTCCTGGCGACTTGGAGGGCCCGCAGAGACTCTCTAAGAAGACTTACACAGACTGTTAGTGGACACTTATTTCAGACTACATGCAGGAGGAAGACACAATATTGGTGGAATTGGCAAATAGAGAAAGAAAAGACCTAAACAAAGAGGAAGAATTCAAATATAGTAAGTAAAAGTGAGTAGACTCATAGGAAAGTACATGTTTAAGGTTAGAAATGAGTAAGTGATTACCCAGTAATTTAAAATGTTGGCTGAAGGCAACATAATGCAAAAGACAAGTGGCTTTGTACAGGGTAATGTGTTTAAAGGGGATGTAATGCAATTGACAGGAAAGCTTCTTAGGTCTGGTAAAACAAAATGGTCCAGTAGTTAGAGCTGCAAAGAGTAATCAATTAATCGATTAGTTGTCAACTATTAAATTAATTGCCAACTATTTTGATAATCGTTAATCGTTTTCACTTCTCCATGGCAGTAAACTGAATATCTTTGAGTTGTGGACAAAACAAGACATTTGAGGACTTCATATTAGGCTTTGGAAAACCCTGAGGAAAATGTTTTACCTTTTTCTGACATTGAATAGACCAAACAACTATTCTATAATTTGAGAAAATAATCAACAGATTAATCAACAATGAAAATAATCGTTAGTTGCACCCCTACCAGTAATATACTGATGGACGAGCCAAAGAAAACTTGGGCTAGCTTTTTCAGAGCTTCTCCCATGGCCTCTCGCATAAGAGCATAAGACTTTTTCTAAAGAGGAAGACCTCATCTTCTTCAACAGTAACACTTATTAAAGTATCTTGGAGCTCTGACCTTTTCTAGATCTTTTTTTTTTTTTACTTTACTTTAATTACTATTTAAATTAAGGTTCATATACCTACTGCAACCAGTTATTGTAACTCATTTTTGACTTTATAATCCCAATCATTTCTGCAAAAATGTTACACTCTCATCATCTGTGTTTTTCATGACTTCGGTCCAGTGACCATTATCTTGTAGGCCATCTTGTACTGAGATAACAAGTTGTACCTTGCTTCCATGGTGCAGTTATAGCAAAATAGAATCATTATTTAATTCCTTTGGCTTCCTTGAGCATGAGGTGAAATCTTCGAGCCACAGTAAACAGGGTTATTTGATGCATCATGAGGTTGCGATGCATACTAGAGTGTAATTGACTGGCCACAGCGCCACAGAGTGCATCATTACTCATCAGGGGGAAGGAGCAGTGAGGTTAGTTTGATGGATTGTAACTTAACCACTCTTTGCAGCAAGCCACTCAAAATTCTGCAAGATGCATTGTAGCATATGTGTGCATAATGTTTGTCTCTATCATAGTCTTGTGCCGATTGGCGATCAGATCGTGTATTGATGATTGATTGATGATTAACTAATTTACTATTTATATAGTATATAACTATAATAGCTACAATCTGTTTTAATTAATTAATTAATTAATTTTTTCAATGCAATGATTCAAATTAAACAATACAATTTCAAATTATGTGATTCAAATTCAGTTTTTCAATGCAATTATTCAAGTTTAGCAATTCAAATTTAAATATAAATGATTAAAATTCAGTTTCTGGTAGCACATATTTCAGCCCATACTCCTCCGCGGCGCTGTGGAGGAAGGTCTGGTAATGCGAGACTAGGGGATGGGGTCTACAGTAGGTCGGCCGCACCGATTCACGTTACTAAGATACAGCATACCGAAAGCAAGACACTATCAACACAGAAGCATGTCAGCATGTCAGCCGAGCCGGTGTAGCCAGTTTCATTGATGAAAGTGAAGCCGCTCCACATATCCATAATATGTTATGTCCAATTACGTGGTCAATGTAGCCTGTCAGGCTGCCGATCAGATCGCATATGTGCGCTCTTGAGTAACCACGATTGAATGATTTGCAAATATTAGAGATTGCCCAAGCCTACTCTATCAGCTTATACTCAGTGAAGTATATACCCCTAAGCCTGTGCACCTAACACCCACAGTCAGAGTCAGTGAGACACCTTGAGTGCGTAGGCTGAAATGAAAATGTCATTTCACACCCAATTAACAGAGTATAAAGCAGACTCGTACTATAATGTCAGATGTAGGCACCTTGATGGTAAGGACAAAACAGAAGGACACCTCACCGAGCTTGTTTGAAGAGCGGGGTAGTTTATACAAACATGTCTGACTTGGAGTACATAAGGTTGGGAAAACCTGTCCCTGAAGTGTCTGCTGTAGAGCTACCAGTTGGGCTGAGATGCCCCACCAGCCTGTTTAGTATGGTAATGTATGGTGATGCGGGCATGGGCACTTTTTCCCTCTTTCCCCTTGCTCCATCTTTAAGCACCACACATTAATTGGCACGACAGGGGCGGCAGTGACTTGGTTGTAATCATTGTCCCTCAGAGGACCCCACTGAGAAGGAGAGAGGGACGGAGGGAGAGTGAATAAGAGCCTTTGGTCTCGAAAGGCTTGTCCTCTGAGTTATGTTATCCCAAGACGTGCAAGGAAGCAGAGAAAAGGAGGAGGGAGAGGCATATATGGAAGAAGGAGAGAAAGGAAAGGGAAAAGCTGGAGAAGATGTGAGCTCCCCTGCTCCCGAAATAGAGGACTATAGATGGAAGGAGGAGAATTTGGATGGAGATTCATGTAGGGGATTATGGATGGAGATTAATAGTTGGATCGGTCGGGAAAAGGGGTTGGGGGGGATGGGGTTAGGACGTTTAATCGACATGAAGAAGATGAGAAGGGAACAAATTGGAGTGGTGGAGGTGGAGAGGAAGATGGCAGAGGTCAATTGACATTTAATCTCCACCTATTGTACTTAAATTGGGTTTCATCCTCTGTTAAGTTTCCAAAGTGAGAGGAAAAGGGAAAAAGCATCACATTTCAAATTCAAGAAAATTGATTTATTAACCAAAACCAATTAATTTGGCTCATTTCCACTGCTGATACAGCCGTTGCTGTTAGTGCATCACAAGTTGATGTTGTTACATCCACTTTAACCACACAATTGTTTTTACTGTTCATTGCTGCCGCCACAAAACGCCACGCTTGTAAAGTACCTTGAAATTGAAGAACTGCATCTGAATCTGAAGAGGAGAAGACAAAGAGAGCCTGCCAAGAAATGAAGAAAATGGAGAGAAGAAAAAGTCAAAATGTAGAAAAACGGAAGGTTTCTCCCTTTTAAGGTCAAAATGTAAATGTTGTACTCCAACTTGGCCAAGGCTGCTAATTACTTTAACCAAAGGATGAGTGTGTAGGTAAGTGTATGTGGGCATACGCAGGCATATATATATATATATATACATGGATGTGTTTCCCCAAAGGCAGAGAATGATGGATAGTAAATGAATGATGAAACAGTGTGGGGAGAGTCACCTTTTAAAAAGCGAATGGAGCCTGAGCGCGTCAGAGAGTGCGGCCTTGAAGCCAGATCAAAGCCACGAGCCAAGCTGTAATAGATGATGGAATTTAATCATGTCTGCTGCCTAACATGCACTCTCTCTCTCTCTTTCTTTCTTGCTCTCTCTTTCTCTCATTCTCTCTCTTGTTCTCTCGTTTCGTGGCTTTCAAAATGTAACTGCAATTTTTCGTTCATTTTAATTCGCCACTCCATCACTGCACTCAACACTCTCACTTTCTAGATGCAAGCTATTGACATGGGCTATTGGAGTACAATGACACAAAACACATCAGTGTAATTACTTTATTAGCGTAGACTGATGTCGGATCGGCCGGTCATGTTTCATGTCACATCAGTGCCTTAGTTAGCGTCCGCTGATTGCCTTCTGGCCATGAGAGGGCCTTTGCTGCTGAGCTCTGCCATTTTCCCTTAGTCCGGGAATAAGTGCTGCATCTCACTCTGCAAACCATCCCCTACTAATTAAAAACTTCTTAATGATAGTACTTTAAGAGCATTCCTCATGCCATTAATCATCTAGATATCCCAGAGATCTTGAAACAAATGGGCAGCAAAAAACTGAACGTTTGGACGAAAGAATAGTGCTTCATGATCATTAAAATTACTTTTGCATCTATTTGTTTCCATAACTGTTGCACTTTAAGCAGCAACTCATTAATCAATGATACATTTGTAGGGATTATTGAACTCTGACTCAGCCATAAAGCAGCTGCAGAAGGGTCCAAAAAATGCAGTTTGGTTTGGATTAGTCAGAATCCTTATTGGACAGGCCATGAAAGACTTTGCTCTGTGTCTAAATTGGTAGTCTCGCAGCCAACAGAAATGTGGCATTGATGAATAACTAGTATCTGAAGGTAGATCTCTATCATGGATAACCATGCCAAGTGCCATAGTTTTAAGCTTTAAGCATGTCTGCTTATGACTGGCTCACACATCATCTTAGCCACTCCCAAGTTCCCTAATGGATTTTCTGCCCCTGTCGTCCATCTCTCTCTGTCTCTTTTGTCCTTTTTCATTTAACCACACTAAAAGCGAATCACTCCTTATCTCTGCCTTTCTTTGATTTTTTTTTGTTTCCAGTTGTTGTCTCTCTCCTCTTTTTATTTCCAACCCTGTCATCCATTATGACTGTCTTCCCTCTCCAGCAGTGTTTTCCTATCCCCTTCTTACTTTCTCTGCTTCCCAGCTTCACATCCCGTCTCCCCAGCTTCATTCAGCTGTAATGAGTGCAGCTTAAGGTGGGGCTGGCCTGAGGTGAGCTGGAGAGAGGCAGGGAGGTTAATGAGGATTGCAACCTCGCTTTTTGCCTGAGGTGTAAAAAGAGAGTAAATGGATGAGTGAGGGAGAGTAAAAGAGAGAAAGGGCCAGGGAGACAGAAAGACAAACTGACAGACAGTACTAACGTTTGCTATAATGAATTTAGCTGATGCACAAAAACACTCATGCATGACAGTGTTACCATCAGCCGAGGTCAAAAAGTATGGCGGTGTCAAAAATTAGGACCATCAATCCAAGAGTGGGCTTGTGAGATGGCTAAGGTGGCAGCGTTTAAAAAGTTGTCATGCAAATGGAGAGACGTGTATGATGGGTTTATAGGTGTTGTCATTTATACATATGTTCATTTGGTCTATATTTTATTGCCTATTTTGTTATTATTTTGTTGTATGGTCTTGAATATTGTAGTTACTGTGTCATCTTTTCTTGATTTTTGTCTGGGTGGGTGGTGATGACATAGAGGGGGAATGTGTTCAAGTTGCAAATTGTATGTTTTGTATGTTGTGTTAAAAATTAAAAAAGATTAAATTAAAATTGTTAATCAGAAAAAAAACAAGGACCATATGTTTAAATCAATCAATCAATTTGTTTCATAGACAGGTACAGTATGTGTACAACTATTTTAAGATTATAATTAATTAAGCAACCGTTATTATAATCAACCATAATGTATTATTAGAACATGTATTTATTGTTTCCGTATGATAAACTATTTAGCCATGTGGGATCTTCATTAATTGCCTAGCCAAGGTTCCCACGGATAAGGAAATTAAAAATCAAACAAGGATACACAGTGTCAAATACATGAAGCTGCCCACACAGTTCAGAAGCTCTGCCAAGAGGAGGCAAGTGAGTGATGCTGCTGCTTCTACTTCTGTAGACCTTATCATTTTTTCGAACAACCACTGGGGACAGATTATCTCACTATGAGTTAGTAAGTAAAAACGGATGTATGGAAAAATGAATGGGTATTAAAAAATGAATTAACAAATGATAGCAGTGCTTCAGATCTCAAAATACAAATGAGACTAAAGCAGAAGAAGATTAAATCATCTTCAAACTGAAACTAAAGTTAACTGAAAAAAACAAACATTGGAAAATTATAAAGCTTCCTTGATTGACACATTAAATGTCTGCATAAAGTCTGCAGTTTATTGTGCTCTTTTGTAATGTTGACAGTCAATCACTTCCTCCTCTGGCTTCCAGTCATCTATAAGTGATATCTATTTTTCTCTCATCTATTCCTCCTTCTCACTCCCTCCATCCACCCATACCTGCCCTTGTGACTATTTTCTTTGTTTCACTCCCAAATCAATCTTTCTCATTTTGTCCAGAATTGATTTTGCCACCTCTTGTCGTTGACGCAATCCGCTCTCACAGCCTCATCCAGTCCTATCCTGCTCCATCTTTTGCTCTTTTTTTCCTCCTCTATCTTGTGCTCCATCTATCCCACTCTGCATTCCACTCTGGCTCATTACAAATGGGGCTCTTTTGCTCCATACTCTTACTTGGTAACCTCTGCAGAGTTGTGGAACAATGTCTTGATTGGATGTGTCTGGCATTGCTAAGCATTCTGTGCTGCAGAATTGGTGCCATGCATAAGATATTATGTTGGCAGCAAGCAGTGTGTTATCACCACAGCACTGATGTACAGTACTAAGAAAATGGATTACCACTCAATCTGGATGGTTGTATACTGATGCACTGCATTTTTTTTATCTCCAAAATATAGGTTTAGAAGGGGCAGACCTCTCCAGTTGCCTCTCCGTCAGCTCCATAAAATTGATGCTTTCTATTTTACAAATGTTGTGCTTTATGGGGTTGACGTTGGACGGTGATTGCATGTGGCTATGAGTCGCTTATCGGGATCGGAAAATCAATTTGCCAGTCTCCTGCTTGCCGACACTGCTGACCTTCTGCTAACCTTCTGCTAGCCTAGGCTAGTTAGCCAGCTGGCCAGTCAAGTTTTCAAATAGAGTAAACACTGAGAAAAAGGTGGAGAAGATGAGTTCAAGCTAGCAAGACCATCTCTGCAGCCATCTCATCACTACGAGTCGCTCATCAGGAACGGGAAATCAACTCACTGGTCTCCTGCTGACTCTGCTTTCCTGGTCGGTTTTCAAATGTAAACATTAGAGTACACACAGAGGAAAAGGTGAAGATGGCTATCAGCTACGACTTATGGTTAGGATACTAACTATGTGGACAAGCAAGACTATCTCTGCGTTCATCTCCATCTGTACATCAGAGGGGGCACCGAGGCAAGCGTGGAAAAATTGAACACAGACTGCGGTTTCCAGCGGGATGTCGGGAGCTGTGGTGTACTTTCACTGAGACTTGGCTGGATCCGGGAGTTTCGGTGCCATTCAACCAGGTGTCTTTTTTCTATGTGCCGATCTGACGACCACATACTGCTTTATATTGAATCATGCACAAGTTGAAGGAGCTGATGGGATAATAGTTCACTGGAATTGTACATTGTACGATTTCAAGTGACAAATAAAAATGTATTGATTGATTGAATGATTATTTCTTGTCTGAGTATTTACTGTCTACACATTATTATAAGTATCATAAAGTTAAACATTTGAAAGCCTTGTATTTTAACGGCTGCAAGCTGTAATTACATCTTTTGTTGAAGGCAGCAACAATATTTATTACCTCTCACTGCTTCATTAACGTGTACAGAAGGCCTACATATACCACAGATTGTAATTTTAGTTATACAAACACTCTCGGAGACAGAGATGCTCTGGCAGCAGGGGACGGTATTCACATTTGTCGACTGGGCAAAGCCAAAGAACTGTGCTGCCGGGGACAGAGCTGAGCTGTGGTAATTTTGGCAGAGTGGGCAAAATCACATGGTGCACATGCAAGTCATGTGATGCTCTGAGCTCAAAGAGATTTCTTCTTGTAAAACTGTTTCATTAAAAGTAAACAGTTGTGAAAATACGATGACTATATCCTGGGCCACAGTTTTTGAGAAATGACTAGGCATTGTAATATCCAGACATTCATATTTGTTTTTATTTTATTGTATTTATTTAAGAATCTGACATTATTGATTGTTTTTACTCTTTGTAACACTGGCCCTAAAACTAATTAAATCACCTCGGTACTGTATTCACTGTCAAACTGGTCTTATAACTTTTATGACATCTTAATGACAAGTCCAAATTGTTTCACTTTAGTTGAGGTCAAGGAAAATATTCATGACACATTTATAATGGTCTCATGAAATCCACTGTAAAAACCAACCATGTTTGACATGATGTTTTTAGTTCAATGTAATGTTAACACATGAAGCTAAATAGTTCCTTTGATGATAGTCTCGCTTTGCCAGGCCATCCACACGCTGTGCAGCGGAGGAGGGTCTGGCTAGTCCACACAGCATTCCGGGATGGGAGTAAAGCTTTAAACCAATCACAATCGTCAGGGGAGGCGCTAAGGTCCGCACGGAGCCGCTGTAAAATTGTCGGCACCTGCACCGGAGCAATCCCGGAAGCGGAATGTCAATGGTAAAGACTACTTTAACGAAAATTAAGCATGCCATGACATATTTATGATTATGTTGTCTAGGTAAAGGTCAAGTTGTCATAACACAAACATCTCAAACAATGCTAACTTAGCACTAAAAGTGTCATAATTTACCGAGTGACACTTACAACAATCATAAACATTCATAAAGACTTCTTTATGTTCATAACATGTGTCATGTCATGGTTATGACAGTATCATGTCCATCTTATGCACACCCCTTCAAGTAAAGTGTTAAAAATATATGTTAGCTATTGAGACTGAAAAGATTGTAAACAATAATGGGCCTAAAATAGAACCCTGAGCAACTAATTCTCAAGACAAGTGTCAATCACAAAAAAACACTAAATGAAATGTCACGTGTACTTTAGCTTCAAAACCACTTAAGAACTATCGGCTCAATATCCTTAGTAATAACGTCTATGCTGTACGATTTAACACCTCACGAAATACATCCAATGACAATGTTCAGTACTAATGCAGAAAGTATCTTAGATGTAGCAGAAAGTAAGGGTGTGGATGTTGCATGTCTGACTTTCATGCAGGAGACAGGAATTTGAATCCCAACACAGACCTGCAAGTTCCATTTGTCTTTTTATTTACTGTAACCATGATCTTTCCTTAACATCAACTAATTGTTTTAGTTGCCTAGCTTTAACCATATTTTATTTGCGATATGCGCAATCTTATTCAGTTACAATCTTAAAAATGACTCTTGGCTCTATGTGATCCAACCAAATAAAGACACTTCTGTCTCTGGAAAATTCTTCTAGGCCCAAAACTCCAATCTGTAAATCCACTGAATGATGAATCAGGCTTTCAACACTAGAAAGACACGCTAAACATGCACTCGCTTGTTTGGTACCATTAACTTCAGTGCTGCATCATTGTATAACAAACAACCGTACAAGTATGGGAGAGGGCAGATATTGATTCCTTCTTAACCCTCAAACTATGTTAGAGAAGCAGCTAAATGGCCCTGCACACAAATTAGCTGGGATTTAATTCTGTCTCTTTGATAGTTGTCCCTCAGTAGGCAGCAGTTGCCATTACTTGGAAATATTTTCCCCCTGAAGACGTACTGCAGTGTAGGATGCCTGATTGATGGAAAAAGTAAAGAGAATTGATAAACAGCTTTTGGATAGACAGACAGAGATGTATACAAAAACATATACACTCATCATCACGTATAAACATTTCATTATTTAATTCAGATTTTGACAAAAGTGCCACAGAAAAAAACTACAATCAGCTGTTTGTGCAGTGCAATCAGAGAAGCATATACTGGTAGATTTATCCATTTCCCCTCAACGCTCAGCAACATCCGTACAGTGTGGCGGTCTCCGATGTATTAGTAGAGACCTATAATCAATCTGTGCCATACTATATTTTCTCAGAAGGTTTCTGCTGTGTTTGTAATGCTTGAAGAGAAAGGAATCAAGGAAAATAAGAGATGGAATTGAGGTAAAGGAAGATACAGAGAGGGGGTTTCAGAAATTGTAATCATTTTTGTGCACAGTTGACGTATTAAGGGTTTCATCACATGATGGTACAGCGCATTAAATGTATCCAAAAACAGATTCTGCACTCCTGAGACTTAACTCAGTGGCTTTTAAAATTGATTGTATTCAGCCAACCAAGTTGCTAAATGGAATGTAATGTACAATTAAATGTTTGATTGTTTATGGCGTTGTCATTCATTTCGCTGGTTGTCTCTTAACCCATTTACCACGGTCCATCAATACACATTTAAACAGTTGTATACCGGATGTGCTATGCTGTTAATGTCACGGTTCTGGCGCATTTGCGTTGCGCTTGGAATGATTCCCGGTAAAAATCATTAATCAAAGTAGGACTGTCATCAACATCTCTGTGTGAGTATCATGCGCTACCATAATTAATGTATTGATTGGAGACACAGCTTCTCTACGGTTTGGGTCATACTTTTGCCCCTTCCCTTCTGCCCTGCCCCTGTTTAGTTCTCTAACATATACCCCTTGTTTTGCACATTAATTAACTACATCCTTCCCATCCCAAACACGAGGGAACATTTGTCAATACACTTTGAATCAAACTCCTCAGTGCTGATGTGGTATCTGTCCTGCTCCGTGAGAGTGGCAATCAATGACGCATCACCCAGCTTCTCAACTTGTCCGTCTCATTTGCTCTGCATCTCAATCACTCAGCTGATATCATTTCTCTCTCAGTCCCTCCAGCCTTTTCTTCCATCTCTTTTGACCTCCCTCAATATCTCTCTGCTTGAAACACATTGATCATATTTAATCAGAGTTTAACCAAGTTTTAGTTGTACTTTTTAAACTGTAATATCATTACTCAAATTATATGAAACACTTTGGAGCCGAAATGGGTGCCGAGACTGGATGTTTTGTCTTGTTTGATAGAGTTGTCATGACAGGTCAGCAGCTGTTGTAACGTAGTTCACTGACATTTCTGAAGCAAACAGATTTGCAACTCAGTGTGAATCTCATTATCATTCATTTGCAAACTTGCATCACCTTTAGGGTAATCTATTTTGGCATCAGGACCATGTCAGTGTGCCACCTGTTGAGAGAAAGGCCACCTTCTCTAGAATCAATGGTTTTCATTGACAAAATCATTGAGTAAAGGGATAATAGAGGTGTTTATATTAATTCAATTCAATTTTTCAATTCAATTCAATTCAATTGCATTTATAGTATCAAATCATCAAGAGTTATCTCAAGACACTTTACAGATAGAGTAGGTCTAGACCGCACTCTACAATTTACAAAGACCCAATAATTCCAACAATTCCCCCAAGAGCAAGTATTTAGTGCAACAGTGGCAAGGAAAAACTTCCTTTTAGACAGAAACCTCGGACAGAGCCAGGCTCTTTGTGGGCGGGCATCTGCCAGTGTCATTTGGAACACGGAGACACTGATACAGATATCCAGATATAGAGAAATATGATTCATAATAATCATAGCAGTTGGCATGATGGACAGTGGCAATCATAGTAAAAATAAAGATAATGGAACTATGACTAGAAATAACAGTTTTCATACTATCATGTCAAATGACCAAATATCTGCAAAACTAATGACATTCCCGTCAGCCTTGGATGCACTTTGTTGGTTAGTGCTAATTTGCTAATATTAGAATGCTAACTAAATTGGAGAACATGGTAAACTTGTCACTGTGAGCATTTAGCTCAAAGTACCACCATGCCTGTTTACAGCCTCACAGAGCATCTAGAATGGCTGTTGACTGTTAGCCTTGTTAGCAGACGTTAACTCAATGGAAGAAATGCATTTGTTTGGGGACATTTGGTTCACTATTAGGTATTTACAGCAGCAGGACTGTGTTTGTGAGATAGACCCACATGTTACCCGGTGCAATGGTGTGGCTCTTATGTGTGGGCAATGTAGATCTATGGCACAGCAGAATAAGCTATATTAGGCTTTGGCTACATGGGCAATACTTGTAGGTTATTTTTTATGTTGTCATTGGATTTGTTGAAAATAAGAAAAATAGAATAATAATAAGGAGAATATGATAATAAGAAGAGTATTGCCAGACGTATCCTTTGGTACTGGGTTATTTTGTTACATGTAGTCTACCAGGGAAAATCTAACTTTGTTGTTAGTCATTCACCACCTGTTTTGCACAATTTCC
Source organism: Sander lucioperca (assembly GCF_008315115.2). Taxonomy (NCBI): domain Eukaryota; kingdom Metazoa; phylum Chordata; class Actinopteri; order Perciformes; family Percidae; genus Sander; species Sander lucioperca. The sequence goes on along the minus strand of NC_050182.1, from coordinate 15,504,087 downwards.
ATATTCATGGGCTTACGTGTACTTTATGTATATATTCAGCTGACTGTGGTGCACATGAAAGTCTAATATCCAGTATCCTGGGAAAACAACTGAAGGTGCACATAGGGGGGAAAAGGACACATACGTAGGTGCCTCCCCAAGCTAAACAGAGGGTGAAACCTGATTGAGTCATTACAGTAATTATTCACTTTACCCCAACTAAATAGTGAACATTGATATATAAATTAGACAAATAGTTTCACATCGTTGACACGCAGACTGAATGAATACATGTCAAGTAGAATCTATCTTCCTTGTTTCTTTATTTATTTTGTCAGTGCTTTCAAGTGACCGCCGGGATTCACAGCCTGATTCTTTGTGAAATGCGCTGTGCTTTGATCTACATCAAATGCAAACTAAACTTGGGGAGGGAAAACCAAACGGTGTCTAACAGAACAGAGTGATAGAGAAAAAACGTTTATCGGTGTTTTAAGCCCCCAATGTCTCCTTCCAGGCAGCGCTGCCTGGAAGACACTAGGATTAGGCAATGTTTATGGTTAGGGTTAAGGTTAGGGTTAAGATTAGGGTTAGGTGCCTTGAAGTCAACGGTCGCAGCGCTGCCTGGAAGGAGACGTTGGGGGCTTAAAATACCATCGAGCAGAAAAAAATTCTGCTGCAGCTACTGTTGCTACTGCATTCATATGAAAAAGGATTTTTCTTGATGTTGGACTCAGTCCATGGATGATTTATGGCGGGGTTTCTAGGCAATACTCCTGGTGCATAAACAACTGTGGAGAGTGCTGATCAATGTAAATTGGTGTGTGAATGGGCACTGTGACCTTTGGAAAACTCCTCTCTGGGAAAGTAGAGGCTGTTCACTGATCTTGTTCTGTGTCCTTTTTTTTTTCTCCCCCTCCCAGTGCTTTCAGAAAACTCCTGCCACAGCAGAAACGCTCCGCAGCACTGTCTTCCGAGTGACTGAATAATAGTGGAGGATCTGACTTCTCCAGGACTTCTATGGGCCTTTGTCTTTGAAGCAACATGACAGAGTGCTTTGACACTCTAAAAACACTGCCTAAATTTGACTCTATACCCAAAAGAGGATGGTGAAAAGTGGCTCTGGCAGAAGGCGTCAGTGAATGATGGCCCTCATGTTCAGTCCCAAGCGCTTCACGCTTACTGTGAAAAGCTCCTCACAGTAAATGCAGGCAAGGAAAAAGCTGTCAAGGCTTCTCTCATGGTTCTGCAGTTAGACATGTTCTTTTGAAGCTGTTTGAGTTTATCACTGTGCTCTGATGATTGCATTGTGACAGAAATCTCAAGACAGAAAAACTTGTATGTACTACTTCCAGGATATAATGAGGTAAATCATCATCACACAATAAGAGACACGTTTAACATCTGTTAAATTAAATTGTTTTACTCCCAACATCTTTGAGAAATATCTTTTGCAATATATTGTATTTATCAGCTCCCAAGGACTTGTCAAATGCAATTCCTAACAGCCACTAATCTCATGACATGTATCCTCCACTACCTGGAGTCCATCAGCTAACTCTTCACATCCATTTGCTTCATTCCTGTCTCTTCCAGGCCCTTGCTTCTGGAAGATGGTCTGAGCTGCTAACTAATGCCCTGAAGGGACAACAACATATACCTGTAACCCTAGACTGCAGCAGGTGTCGCATGCTGAGCCTGTTTAAGAAGGCCAGAAGTGCCCATTCCCCACAGTTAAGATTGACTCAGAGTGGAGCAGCATAAGTCTAGCTTTAGGCACCACTTCTGGGGGGCTGCTTCCAAAAGCTTAGCTTCAAGAGGCACTGCTAGTCTTCCAGCCAAGTAGAATTTCTCTGCTATGCCCAGTTCCCTGGTAATACTATATACTTTTCATAGAGAGTGTGCAGCCTCTGCTCAGAGATGGCTAGTGTGTTCCAGTGTTACATTTTCTATATTTTATTTGGCTGTAAATTATGTGTTAAACCAGTTTAACAAACAGTAGGCCTACATGATGGGTTATTACTGAAAACCAAACAAGAAAAATGTGTAAATATCTCAGGGTTTCTAAATATGGAGTGCAATCACTGGCCTAAACTAACTGGCAATATCCAAACTTGATTTCATTTACGATTGAAATCGCTTAATCGTCAAACAAACCATTTTTAAAAGTAAAACTGAAACATTATTCTCCTCACTTTTTGTGTAAGAAAATATAATAATACTGTAGGGGGGGGGGACCGTTGTTGGACATAAAAACAACTTCTAAGCTGCAGGCCTTTATGATTTTTATAATTTATTTCCCATGATTGAGCAGATAACATTTGAGTGGGAGCTAGTTAGCTTATTCATCCCACATTTTAAAGAAGGAGGTTGTTAGCATTAACTGTTTCTCTTTTATATATTGAATGTGTTGACAGCAAATTACCTAGTAGTCCTGTACTGTAACTTCAGCACCATGTGTTACCTAGTGATTCGAATCACAACACACAGTAACGTTTAGTGCTCAAATCACAGAGCAACAGCTAACAACTGTTGACCCTCCAGCTGAGAAACTGCCTTTCGTGACCCCTGGCTAGAATTGAAGTGGTATAATTAACTATTTTTTAGTGCTCACCCACACAGATATTGCACCATTAAAATTACCAGTATCATCAGTGTCAGTTGGAACCGAAGTCACGCCCCTGGAGAGCAACAATGTAGGGGGGACTATCACGGTTAATGAAATTTAAATTTCTTAAAATAAGTACACAAGTAAAAATAAAAAAAATGTAAATGTATTAAAAGCAATCATTTCAGTTTGACTTTCAGGCACCAAGAAAGTGGATTAATGAATAAGCAGTTTAATATTGTTTTATTGTTAGAATATCTCTAAAAGCAGCATATAAAAATCTAGAAAAAATATTTTTGAAGCATAACAGGAGAGCTCTGGGTAAGGTCGGAAGCAAAGCAAGTCATTTTGGAATAAGCAATCAGCTCATCTGGCCACTTGCAGACTGATTTATCTTACGCTCAGGAGATTGGACTAAAGCTCAACAGTGACAATGCAGGTGACACATATAAACAACTGTGCAGAATATTTCGCCGTGATCTCATCTTGATAATGAATAAAAGTGACCTGCAAGGCCATTGTGCATTCTCACCTAAACGTCACACCCTGTCAGCATTACCTACTCTGCGCCTTGACATACTGTGCCCTGCAGCAAAAGAGAAGCAAAGAAGTTAAATGAAAAAAAAAGAAAAATAGGCAGACAGACACGAGAGGCAGAAGCATCTGTAGTCGGAACAAAATGTCTCAGAGTGCAGTGATGGAGGTGAGGAGAGGTCTTTACAAAACTAAGAAGGAGACGGATTAAGTAGCATCTTTAATGGACCAAACTTCCAGAGCAGTCGCACAAAAAGTGGTTAAAAAGTGACTCAACGTGTTTTTTTAACTCACAAATTATGGTCACTTTCTGTTTTGATGCATGCAAGGTTAATTGGGAATTGTGTGAAAATGAACTCGGTAAATTAAGGAAAAACAAACATCCTCAGCAGCTTCCACATATAAAAGCACATGCATGGATATATCCACAACACAATACAAATGGCACAATACATGTATTACATTTTTTGTATGCATATTGGACTATCATTGAGCTAGGATTAGTTTTAGGACATTATTGCTGAGCCGTGTCCTTTCTACCTTGATTACAAAAGGAAGAAAGGAAGTATCGTAGTTTGTAAGTCCCTCAACTGCAATTCATTCTACTGCTGGATAATAAATTGGAACTCAAGAGGGGGTTATAAGGTGTTATGGGCTGAAAAAGAGTGTGTGTCATGTAAGGACCCAGCTTCACAGCTTGTCATCAAAAAAGAAAAAGAAGGAAAGGACAAATAAAATGGAAAATTACCTGCATCACTTGAATGATAAAGCCTGGTACCTCTGTGCTCGAGTGTGTGTGGTTTCTTGATGTTCTGCTCTGCTGAATGCCCTTTTTTCTTTTTATCAGCCAGCTTTATTTCGCCTCCTGAAAGGGAAGCTTTTACTGATGGCAGAATAATGCATATACATTATAGTGACAATGACTTTTGTAAGACTTGTAACCTATTGAACATTTTTAGGTAGGGAATGATGTTGCTAACATATTCTTATTGTATTTGTGAGGTGAGAGCCAACCTAACTCTGTAGCCTATAGGACCATGTGCTTCTGAAAGTGCTTTGAGACTCTGATGACTACTAAGTTTCCATGTAAGACATAACAAAAACGATGTATCACTACCAACACCATAAATACATTTAAGGCACCAATTGTATTTCATTGCAAAAGATTGACAGATAATGTCAAACTTTGTTGATCCAAATGCAAATGTTGATATTCAAATAATCATGATAAGAAAGATAGGTGTTTAACAGTCTCACTTCCTGATTCAATGCATCTCTGCACACATTGTTTAACCCTTTAACCCAAGCCTTAGCATAGCCCCAAGCCTAACCTTCCCAATTTTACAACCTGCAATAACGGATGTTTGGGCCATTGGAGGAAGCAGAAATAAGACGAACAAAACACCAACATCTTTTAAGTTGATATGGTGAACTTGTTGACAAACCTTTAGCCTTTGGAGTCATGTTTGGCCACCTGGTGAATATAAGTCCAAGTCCCATTCACTCTCCTTTTAGCTCTGTTTTGGTCTCCACCAACCCCTGAGGGATAAATCTGGATCTTTAGCTGCTAAATGCTGCATTATGTTCACAAGCTAGTTGCAAGCCTTGTGTGTGTTGGTGCAGGAGAGGTAGCGTAATGTGGGTTTTAGAACTTTTTCGCTGAAAACTGCAGCCTGCTGTGGCTGGAAACTACACTACGAGAGCAGTGACGGTGAACCACCAGAGTATAGTTTTGGGCCGGAAAACCAAAACAATGAGCTGAAAGACACTATAAAGCATCATATCACAGATCTCAGGGTAATGCAGTGTTGAGTAATAATTATATGTTGCTTTGTCAATACAAGCAACTGCTTTCAGTCATTCAATCCATCATTATTGTAAAAATATTGATTATAGCTGCTAAACCCAAGTTTTGAAATTCAAAAAAATGCCTCTGTGAAGTATAGATAAGCCACACCCACTCACCCCTCCATGACGGGAGACAACAACCACGGTTGGTTGGTGAGGAAACTGGCCCCATATATGTCATTAGCAAAATTGAGTGATGCCACAATACCTCCAAAGATATCACTTCACACACTGGGTCAGGGCCACAGTGGGGAGCAGAGTGGAAATTTCCAACCTTGAATTGCAATAACAATGACTCTTTTCTACCTTTGTTTTTCTGCTGATATTGTTTAAGAAATGATTAAATATTTTAATACATATTCACAGCTGAAAAATTTCACTTGAAATATATACTCTGCTTCCATTCCACTCGTCTGTTTGGAAGCTCAGTGTCAGGTCTGGATTATCAATTATTCCCTGCTACCTTCCTGAATACTGTAAGCCAATACAACGCTGTGTCTCACTGTTCAGTCTCTGCCAGGTTTTCTGCCCTCTTCTCTGCCCTATTCCTCCTCCCTCATCTTTCCTTCTCTCCTTACCCTGCTGAGCACCTACACCTACACACACACACACACACACACACACACACACACTTCTTCCCTATGGTGACAGATGACACTATAGCAGGGGGTCTGTGCCAGTCTAACCCCTCTAGCTTGGCATATGCCAGCCTCTGCACCACTGCAGCAATCACCTGCTCTCCTCTCCATTAATGGACCAGGCAGACAGAGATCCAGCCCCTAAGTACTTTGCACTAAACTGTTTGACTTTCACTCAGCGTCCCAGGGCTGTCCATTTCAGAGATTCAGTCTGCAGCCTCCATCTTTGTCTCTGTCTGAGCGCATTTAGAGGAAGCAAGAAAGACACTTCCATTGATACGGCCTGCTAGCGCATCACCAGCCGTCAGGCTATTCTGTCACACATCAGTGCTTCCTCTCAGCTCTGTATGGCATTAAAGTGCATCGGCACACTCATATAGTCACATATGTGCATATAGTCCCAGGCGCAATGTGAACATCGACGGGTAAGGCTTGGACCATAGTGAAATTGTCTCTGTATTATAGACCAAGGACCATAGAGGAGAAAGACATTTGCTCATGGACTTATATGTGTTGTATTTCCTTCCAATCTTGTCACGATTGTGAGTTTCTGTTGTAGTTTTTCCTGTTTTATTTTGTAGTTTCTCTCTCTCCCATGTTATGTCTTGTTTTAACGTGACTAACATATAAAATAAGTTTGTAGGAAAAAAGAAGAAGAATCTCCAAAAAAGCTCCATGCCTTACTAACCTATCAATTTATTACAGGGCTAATGTGTTAGCAAACAATTGCTGAACATTGCTCACACATCCAAGAAACAGAGCAACATGGGCATTCAGTCACAGCTCTCTTTCACCGCCTGTTTAATGAAGTCCAATACTCACTGGCGCTTACTCCACAATGTCATCCGCCAACTCCTGAGAAAAACATCTGGCTCTCTCTGGCTTCCTGGATGTTTGACTGTGTTCACCAGCCACTCAGTTACTTTGGCTCTCCACCATTTCATGCTGGGCAGGAAGCCTACAATCAGCGTGTGTGTGGATGACAGCTGAATGTGGCTGCCCACAATTTAATACGAGGGGGTCTGTGAGAGCCGGAGTGACTCAACAATGTGGACCACCGAAACCAAAATAGTGATCTGGGGGCTGAAACTGCCTGATCTGTGGGATCTGTAACAGTTAAACCAACAGTTTCACAATAGAGAGACTTATTTGATTTAATGTAAGTTTAATTGTAATAACTCATGTTCAGAATATATTGCCGTTTGTCACATCCTCATTCAGCAAAGCAAAATTTGAAGTTCCTGCTGAAAACCTTTTTAAAACCCTTTTCGATTGATTACACCACTATATAGCTGCCACCATTTTTCATTGCACAGGGAAGACTGAAAGAGAAACGTCAGATTCTCTGTGGATTAAAACCACCATCGAGCACAGCAATTATTACAAATCACTTGATACGGCCGAGTAAAATTAGTCCCATGTGAATAGGACTTTTGCCCTCATGTCTTTATTATATATATATATATTTAAAAAATCCTCATTATCATTCATGTCAGATGTGCAGCTGTTGATTCTGTGTGACTTCCTATTACTTTTCTGTTAGTGTTTGAAACAGAAAATTCTAGGAATCAATCAATCCAAGGCTTAAAACAATATTCAACAACAATCCGTTTTATCTACATAAATACGTACCGACCTACACTTATTGACATTTATTTTACACATCAGTGATTATAACCAGCTCATAAATGCTTTTGGATTCGTTGTTGTAGCTGCTGGTGCTGGTTGAAGGCTTCTCCTGGTCTGATAATTAGCTAATTGGAATAAATGGAAGAACAGACAAATAAAACAGCAGCCCATGCGGGTCTGACTTAATTAACAGAAAATTGCAGTTACAGAAAGACATCAGCACTGGCCAAACAGTTAGATTTAAAGGAGCAATTATGATCTAAAGAAAAGGGACACCTCATAAGCAAAAATTATTGGAACGTGCAATCAACCCCAAATTGATTGTTAGGTCTTTAATACAATGTTTTCTCATGCAGTTAAAGGTCTGTTTACATGTAGTATTTTCTCTCTGTCCTGACAAATTATGTATCTCTAAAACCTCTAAACAACATGTGTTTCAACATTGGTTTCTTTTAACCAGGACTGTCCCCAAACCTTAACAATGTGTTAATTATTGTAACCATTATGGCAAATCTCCCCTTACCTTAAGGAATTAGTCATTTATAACACAAACCACAATGTTTCCCTAACCGTAACAAAGTACTTCTTTCATTTAACCCAAACCATGATCTTCCCCTGAGCCTAACCAAGGCATTTTCCTGACTAAACCTAACCAAACCTTAACCATTGTCACATTGTAGAACAGGTTTATTTTACACTGATTTGTAAGAATTGTGGAAGACAAAGACAAACTAGAACTGCAAGCAGTTATGACGGGGTCCAAGCCTCCCTGGCGCGAGTCGCCCCTGATGACACGCGGAGCCCACGAAAGCGGAACACACGACAGCGGAGCCCGCGAAAGGAGAACCCAAAGCATGATGGCGGCGAGGCAAAAGTCAGGAAATTTCACTAAGTGCGAGCTCCAAAGTCTGTAGTGAAATACAATGGCAAATTTCCCATTCATTGAGTAAAAGGCCAAAACGCTTCTACCTCAATTATAGCGCCTCCTAAAGGCAGATCATCACCAAGTCGCACGTAGAACAATAATCTCAAGTTTTGTGAAGATAGCGTTTACTGCGGCAGAGATATTGCTATTGCAAATTTCCCATTTAAATGCATTGACTTATTTGCCAAAACACATCTATGTTCATTATAGCGCCCCCTAATGGCCGATCATCACAAAATTTGGTACAGAGGCTCGGAGTGGGATGTCGAACAATAATAGCAAGTTTTGATCTGATACCTATTATTTTGGCCAAGATATGCTAAAGTTCGTGTTTTGTGGAGTTATAGGCAAAAACACGTTTGATGTCATTATAGCACCACCTAGTGGTCCATGTATGTCATATTTGGTATGTGAGGTCCATGAACCATTCTACATCTACACTGTAAATTTGAAGTTGCTCACATTAGTGTAAGTGATGAATCCAAACCTGGGTCCCATAGGCCACGTCCACTTTGACGAATCAGTACCCCACTGTAGGCGTGGCCTCAGGAGTGGCCCTAGATGATACCCTCAAAATTTTGTAAAAATTGGATGGGCCTTTAATGAGATATAAACTTTTGGGACTTGTAGCGCCCCCTAGTGGTGGGGAGCCCCAGAGGGTCATGGCAAACAAGAATCTGAAGTTTCAGGTTGATAGCATTAATTTTGGCCGAGATATGGCAAAGTTTGTGTTTTTGTAGCTAGCTACACAAATTTGGTCGTGCGTAATTTGCACAATTTTTATCCGATAAAAAGTCTTTTTGTCAGGTCGGTCTGGAGATGCTACGTACCAAGTTTCGTGCAGATCGGTCGCACAGTCTAGGAGGAGTTAGAAAAAGTAGGTTTACAATAAATTGCTCTGCTGGATCTGTGAACCGCGTTCTCCCAGCCCCCTTGGGCTTGGACCCCTAATAATGTCGATAGTGGTGACAGATCAGAACTTTTTCAGCTGACCCAATTGGTTTTGAATGGTTTATTTAGCTTTGAAGTAGGAGCATTTCAACCATAAAAGAACACTTAATCCTTTAGTTTATCTGAAAAACTTAAAGCTTTAGTGCCTAACTTTTTGATATTAATAAACGTCTATTACATTCAAGCCATTGCCAAATGAGTTGCTACAAAGCTAATCAAGACTATCAGCTCCACACAACTCTCTCTGTATTTCTCAGGATGGCTATGTTCAGGAGATTGTGTCGTCCGGTGACTTTCCCGCGCAGAAGCTTGAGTGAAGATAACTACCTCTTCTGAAGAGTCCATCATGTTTTTTTAATCCTCCATGTCACGTTAGGTTTGTGTCATGTGGACGTGCCGACAGTTTTGTTGTCATTACTTAGAATTGCTCATGGGGACGACAGAAACTACGCACTATAGCTTTAAGATCTGAAGATTTGGAGATACATGGTTTTATTTACACAGCATTAAAACCATTTTCAATTATGATTATTTTTATCAATAGGTCCAACCTCAGCCATGTGAGTAAATACGACCGGAATTATATTGTTAAAAGCGACAGATCGTTTCTTTAAATTGATGTAAGTACAGTGCAAAACAGCACATCTAGGACCACTCATTACCAAAAATGACACCACATTAATCTAACAAACTGTGCAGTTTAAAACATCCTCCTTCCTCTCTCCCATCAGTGCAGATCCAAACTTCAGGCCTCCCTCTAACCAGGATCACCCCCTGGTTAGTTACTATCGCTGAGTTGATGGACCTTGTGTGTCTCTTCTCCTTTCCTTTAGCTGGTTCTATAGACCCTGCCAGCAACCATCCCTGTTCCCAGCCAACTCCTCTCCCTGACCCAATCGCACATATCCCCACGACACACTCCAGTGGGCCCCCTGGCTCTGTTCATTTCATGCCCTTCACTCCACGGGCCCCAAATCTCTCTCTTTCATTCTTTTGCTATCTCTCCCTGTGTACACTATCTCGCTCTGCATGATATACGCTGTCCCATTTGCCATACCTGTGATGTCAATTTCTGTCTGTCTGTACTTTGTTTGTCTCTCCTCCCCCTGCTCCTCCTTTCGTGTTAGTTCTTTTCTTCTTTCTTTCTTGTTCCTTCCATTCTTCGCTCTCTCTCATCTATCATTGCCGCCTCCCTTTTTTTTACTGCACAAACCCCCTATCTGTTTTTACCTTTCCTCCTCCTTTCCAAATCCCCAATGTGCTTTATTCGTGCAGTGTGCAATTCATTGCCAACACATTTCTCATGGTTGAGGTGTAGCACCACATTCAAATATAATGTAGAATATGTCATGCAGAAACATTACAGGACATAAATATTTATTCTCTACTCTTCATTGCTGCTGCCTCCATCTTCATCTGTTCCTCTCCAGGACTCCCTCTCTCCCGCTTTTTATTTTGTTCCGTAATTCCATTGACTGCTCTCGTTTAAATGTGCACTGGGTTAGGTTCAAGCCTCTGCCTGTGCTCACCCGGTGAGGTAAAGGCCCTTGTTAATCAAAGAAAAAACACTTCTGAAAAATTGATCCGCCATATCAAAGACCTCACCTCTTAATGAAAAGAAAAAAAATCCATTTCTGTGGTGCAAGCCGGACCAAACAACCATAAAGCTTATATGTTTTTGGCAGTCCCTCAGGGACTGATAGTAGCAGTTCATTTGAGCAGATAAAAATAACACTGGGCAGGTAAGAAACGATGAAACACTGGCTGAATACAATCATCCCTTTACCTGTATAATTGGACGTATCTCTCTAGTTATCTCTTCTATTTCATTGTGGCCTTGCGGGACAGCTTTCCTTGTGGAGGATCTCAATGGAAATATAAATTATGCTTGCAAACAATAAGATGGAATTGGTCTCCTTGATTATATTTGGCAACTTGCTTCAATCTTTTTCCCAGGGAAAAATGAAAACACTTCATTGCTCAGACTAAACTAAAATTCAGTATTGAGATAATCTGCTCATTAAGCCAGAAACGCACAAACAAAGCGACCTGAACAATTATAAGAGTCCCACCAGCAAAAGGCTTTGTGTAGCTGGCGTAATTAGAATGCTTATACTTTATCTCGCTCTCTTTGTGTTTATGTAAAAGTAATTGACTTTTTATGATTTACCTGCTCCTTGATTCTATCTGTTATACTTTGATAATCTCTCATTTTCCACTCTCACTCTCAATTTCTACATTCACAAGTTCTCTCTATCGCTCTCTCCCCCAACCTGTCCTGGAATTGTTTGGTCCCTGTAATTGATAGAATGTGGTCTAGACCCACTCTATTCAGGGTTGAAAATGAACTTTTTGTCCACCAGCCAAATGGCTAGTGAATGTTCAAATTTTACTATCCACTCAATATATTACCATTGTTTTTTTTTTTTGTCCGGGGAGTGAAACAAATCCAGCCACCTGCATATTTTAACCAGCTGGTAAATAGTGCTAATTTTGAACCCTGATCTCTGTCTGTGAAGTGTCCTGAAATAACTTGGGTTATGATTTGATGCTACAAGTAAAATTGAATTGGATAACGCTTTCTCTTGACCTGTTACCACTCTTTGACCCTACATCTTAGAAACACTGTAATTCGGACATGTCCAAGCGTCTCTCACATATCTGATCAGCTGGTTGACACTGTGTGCAGTCATGACTGGGTCCTGAGTGACATGAATGCACTACCTGGTTGGAATAAAAACCAGTGAAGTAGAGAGTTGGTTTCCATCGTGCCTGGAGCTCTGAATCAGCACAGGGACGAGCGAGACAGGGCATCAGTCACAGGGCTAGTCTGTTTCAGCCTTTTCCTCCTTTCCATGTAGTTCTCTACATCAGCACAGGTCCTACAGATGAATCAGTGGAGCGATTAATACTGAATGACAATAGGTTTGTTTGGTGCATTTTTTGAGAAATATTGGTTGATCATGCTGGTTAGTTTGAAAAGAATTGTAAATATGATTTATGAACATGTGTTCATATACAGTATGCACAAGCTGCGTTTCAATGTTTATGTATGCCAATGCATTTGTTTTTGTTTTTTGCACACATGAGTGACTGATTTCATCTCCTGTAAATATGTGCAGCAGAGTTTAATGTTTTTCTACCCCGGCATACACATTCGGCGCCCATCCATGTCAGCAGGATGTATGAGCGTGAGAACGGCAAGGTATTTATGATGTTGCACGATGTATATGTGAGAGTAAGTGCATCTGGATTAAGGAGGTTTTCGCTCTGATGCGTCCGTGTTTGCTCGGGCGTTTCTCTTCTACCTGTCCTTGTTACATGACTGCTGCCTGTAGCTGGCACCACCTACAAGCCTGCAGTAATTAAAGTGTTTGATCTCCTTTCCCTTCCCGCCGAGACACACATTTCCAGACCAGCAAACACTGTGCTATTGCCACCGTGATCAATGACTGAAGGAGAAGCGAGAGCCACGAACTGACAGTGCAGAGATTGAACAAGGGGGTGAGGGGATGGCGAGGGAGGGCGGCAAGGTGGAGTGGAGAGGCAGAAGAAGTTAGTTAAGAGGAAGAGTGAATGGGACAGGGGTGAAGTGAAGGCTGATGAGATAAGCTGATGAATGCACAGGCCTCATGTTGGGCTGCACATTTGGAAAAAACATCAAGATCTCATTATTGTTCGCTGCAATCTTCATGTTAATAGAGGCTTCATTTTCCAAAAGATGTTTCACACAGCTCCCTATACAAGAGAACAAAATCCTCTGCTGTCTGAACTCCTTTCCAAGACAAATCAATCATCAAATCAAATATCATGACAGACAAAATCACATTTTAATTAAAGTAGCTCCTATAAGCAGTGGCATGCTAAACAAATAAATTATGTAATTTAGAAAGCTGTGTCCATGTATTGCAATTTTTATTTAAACTGCATTATTCAGCAAAAAAAAAGCCACATGATTTGCAGGCCAAGCTCTAAGTCTGAAGCTTAGCTAACACATTTAAAAAAAAAAAAAATGTAGTTTTTTGTTACCCTTATGGGGCACAAAATTGATTTTTCTTCTGAGTTATACTTACTTAGCCGCACAAAGACATGATCTAGTGACATTTATACAGTACACTCATGAGGATCGCATACGCACACTGACACTTAAATACACCACTCAAAGGCCTCACAAATGCAGACACATACTACACACACATTTTGTAAACACACACATCTAAACATGTGGGTGTAGAGAGCAACAGCTATAGCCGAAAGCAAGTTTATCAGAATCTAGAAGGAAAGGTTTGATGTCAGGTATCAGAGGAAAACAAAGACGCCACCACACATCAAAAATGGCCTCCATACAAAAACATTGCAATGCATTCTGGTTAATCTAAGCTACTGTTGGTGGGAGAAATGCTATATCTTCCACTTTTGTGCCTAGAAGGAAGCTCTTGTTCTTTGAATCCGAACAAAAGCCAAAACCTTGTTAGTAGGGGTGTAGCCTCGCATTGCCAGACCAATTAAAGGGGCTGCTGTTTTAATCCAAACCATGATCTTTTTTCTAATCTTAAGGAGTCGTTTTGGTCGTCGCCGCATGACAGTCACCTTTTGTCATCTAAACTTAACTGTAATGGCCACTAAACGTAACTGTCATGTGACCAGTTGTCATGTGACCAGCCGCGGTTGCCGTAATTGGCTTTAATTCATGTTTTTATGTTTAGGGACTGACAGCACTTGCTAAAGGTTAGGGAAAGATCATGGTCTTGACTAAATACAGACAAAGTAAAAATTACTTAGTTAGTAAAAACACTTCTTTTCCTAAACCTAACCAGACCTAACCCCACGCAGGACTAAGGGCGTTTTCACACCTGTAGTTCGTTTGCTTTGGTCCGAATCAGTTGGTGAGTTAGTAAACTTGGAGCGATTTGCCTTCGGTTGGTTTGGTTTGGTTTGGTTTCACACCTGGAAAAATCCAAGCGTACCAAAATGCGTCATTACAAATCAGGCAAGAAAGTAAATACAGGAAGAAGTTCCTGTGTTCTGGTCTAGTGGTCAAACCAGCTCATTTCATTAAAATTATCAGACATTGTTTCGCAAGAGACGTTACTACATCTGCTCTGGTCACCGAGACTTCGCTCTGCTGTGCCGGCGTCTGTCTCCAATTTTAGCGGCAGCTGGTTTGACCACGGAGATACGAGTGACGGACAGCAAGCTTGACTACAGTCTTTTTCTGTGATAGAAACACTTCTGCTGCATCGCAGATTGACTAAACACACCTGACTACAGGAGACATTAGCTCAGACTTGCAGAGTACATATAGTTGGTGCGGTTCGAGTACGGATCACGTTCTCACCACAAACGAACCGCTTCAGAGTTCGATTTGAAAGTGTACCGAGACCATCTCTTCAAGCAGGTCTCGGTACGCTTTTGGTGCGCACCAGAGTTCGATTGCCGCGTTCTCACCTGCCCAAACGAACCGCACCAGCGGGGCAAACAAACTCTAGTTCGAGTCAACCGAACTAAAGGCTGTCGGTGTGAAAACGCCCTTAGTGTCTGAACCTCAGTCTCTGGTGACAAAGTCCTGACCTTTGTAAGCCCACCATCTACCCTGACCACAGCCTTATGACTTGCACACTCTCAGTAGTAGAAAATGTTGCATTTCCTTTACTCGATAAAACTTTGCCACTGAACATGATTCAGGCAGCAATAACATTTCTCTCAAAATGTATTTAGCAAAACAAATTAATAGCGGATAAACATAATTTGGTGGAGTTGCACTGAGTGTAATTTTCTTTTATGCTGAGTTAAGAAAAATGTTTTCAATATCTTGTATGTACACATACAGACAAATAAGTGTGTGGTAGAATTCTTCTTTAGAGTTATCCAAGGTTGATAATGATTTCTTTTCTCACAGGAGATTTGGGTAAACACAGGAAGTTGGCCCTGGTTTCATTCCATGTGGCTGCGGAAAGGAAAGCAAGCTGCACGCTGGCAGGCTCCGACTTGTCAGCATACTGATGACGTTTGATGTATTTCTTACTTCTTTCATACCTTGGCACACACACAAAAACACACACATTGAAAACACACAGGACACACAGAGGGCACACACACACACACACCTGCTTAGACCCAAGTCATGTACTTTGCTTGTAGACTCCCTGACATCTGTCTTCTCGCTCTCTCACACACGCACACACACACACACATACATACCTTCCTCTCACCTCTGCCTGTGCCCCGTGCACCTCTCCTCCAGCCAGCCAGCCAGCCAGCCAGCCAACCAACCAGCCCTCCCAAGCCTGAATTCCCATTCTCCACAACTCTGTGGCTGGCTGACCTTGGAGCAGCGAGGATGGATCAGAGAAAGACACAACACACACCACAATTCATCTTATGTCAGAATGCCAGCCTGGCCAAACAAGCTCAGGGAAACAATCCCTAGCATCGGAGAGCTGCAAGCATCACCGGCCTGAGTGGCACGATCCGTCAAATTACCTGAGCTCTCTGGACTGAGGCCCAGCCCCATATCGAGAGGCTGGCTGCAGGCTTATGGCTGAGCACACACACACACACACACACACACACACACACACACACACACACACACACACACACACACACACACACAGATGTAAGACTCCCCCACAGCAACATGGGATCACAGTCTTTTCCATGACATTTATTTTTTGGCAGTGTTGCTCCTCTGTTGTTGATGCCTTTACACCTCTGACCTTGTCTCACTGCAGTGTACCTATACTTCTTGTTTATGGGGTTTTCTTTCATCACACACATTTGAAAATCTCTTAACATCTTAGCTTTATAGTTTTTTTCAAAGCATGGGGGAGATGGAGCTCTCTCCTCCTCCCATCCCTCCTACTTTTTTTTAGCTTGTCTAAAAGCAGCTAACCCCATCTTCTTCTGTCACTCCCCATTTTCTCCCCATCACAATCAGCTCTATTGTAGCCTTATTTTTCCTCCTCATCCTCCTCCCTTTCTCTCTCACCCCCCACTCCCTCTGTGTTATTTGCTTCTTTTTAGAAAAAAAACTGACACCTCTTCAGATCCACTGCTGTTTTTTCTTCTTCTTTTTACATGGTAATCAGTTTGCAAATCAGTGCAGTGTCAGGGAGAGTGTTGCCAAGTTGTTTGGATCACTCCTTAATCTGTGAGATGGCAGAATTGTTGCGGACTGCGAAGCACGCTAGTCTGGAGTGGATTTATGTTTTAAGGGAGGCTTAGAAGGCAGAGAAGAAAGAAATATTACATTTGAAAAATGAAGTGCTCTATAAAAATACCCCAAGCACCCAAGATGCGAGAGAATAAAGAGGCGCAGAGTCATAATACTGTTCTTTATGATTCATTGATGAATTTTATTTCAAAAAGAACTAGTTGGACGGTTTGGAATCAATTTACTCCTGTCCCATGCTGGCTGACAACTCTCAATTTTTAAAAATGCCAAGTCAAAAGAAAAAGCTGCACTGAAAAGTTTGATCAGTAACTGGTAGATTTCTCAGCATTGTAATTGAACATAATTATGTGTGTTACTAATGCGTATTTAGTAATTATGTGGTGGCATCCACCAGGAGTAAATAGTCACTGGTAAATTCTCAGTGGCTGTGTTGTTTTTTAACAACTAAAGGTCATAATGGTTTACAAGCTAAGACGACGATACTTTATCAGCCCTGGTAGAATAATGGAGAGCATAAAAGAGGAGGAGCAGGAGGTGGGTTTTTATACAAGTTCCCCTCAGGGACCTTATCCTACCACAATCTCTTTCTAGACAACATGAGAAAATGAAAAGGCTCTGTGAGCGTGACAGTTTTTCTTGATTGAGTTGGTCAGTGTTTCAGTTTTGGCCTTTTACAACTTCAGTACAGCCAGTGATTGGGGGGGCAGGTTTAGAAACTTTTGGATTGGAGGGGTGTGGTGTGGTGGGGCAGACTGGGGCACTGCAGTTTCGAACCAATACTCAAATTGAAAACCCAGGTTTTTGGCAATAATGTACTTTCAATGATGAATAGTTATATTGTTTATTCAGCGTAACAAATTAATGCCATATGAAATCATACCACCTGAGCCACAGCGGCTGTGGCTCAGTCCCCCTGGACGCAGACTGGTAGGAGCCACCCCATTTACATTACATAAAAGCAAAACATCTACATCATCATCATCAAAAAGACTGATAGAGTCACACAAAATGTTTCTTCCGTGGTCATATTGTATCTCTTTGTGGTTGTTTCATGTCTTCTCTTTGTGATCATTTTGTGTCTCTTTCTGGTCGTTTGATTGACTTTCCAACAAAAAATGGGAGGGGCCAATCAGATTCCAGTCCAGCCCTTGCCCGTGATTGGCTGAAACAGGAGTCATCCAGCATGTGAAGTGAGCTATGGTGGATGGGCACTTGGAGGATAGGTGTGATGGCAGTGGATTAACAAGGTATACTAACTCGAGCCAGGATTGGCACAATTCCTCCGACTAGGGGAACAGCTGGGTGCATCTCTGCTCGCCTTCCTAAAACTCTTTTCCTCTCCATTTAGCTCGTCACGCAATGGCAAACACAGACGGGATGTTTTTCGAGGGAAAGTCACATTTGAGGACCAAGGGGACCTCCCCAGCTGTGCCATGCGGTGGACGTTTGGCTCCGGGAACGCAATCGCCTTGGAAAAGCTTGGGTGTGGGTGGAGCATTTGGTTGTAACAGAGATCCGGCAACCCTCAGAGGGCCAGGAGCAGGGATGGATGGATGTTTGGGGAAAGAAGCCCAGGTTTGCTGATTTATGCTCTGGAGTGCCAGTGGAGCGCTGAATCAGCAGGATGGGGAGGTGCTGTGTGTGTGTGTGTGTGTGTGTGTGTGTGTGTGTGTGTGTGTGTGTGTGTGTGTCTGTGTCTGTCTAATAAATAGCTCCTCTTCAAGTCGGCGTCTTCACCCGATTTCTACCCAGAGGAGAAAAGAGGAGCCCGTTGGAGGCCTTTGCCCCCTGTGTGGAGTTTGTGTGATCGATTTTTGATGAGAACCTTCCCCGCAGGTATGGGGATGACAAGACAGCTGTTGTAACAAGTTTATTGATGATTGTAATTGTCATTACATTGTCAAGTTCTGAGTCATCACACACACACACGCACACACACACACACACGCACACACACACACGCACACACACACACGCACACACACACACACACACACACAAACGCACCATAATGGATACAACCAAGCTTGGATTAAGCTACAGTAGATGCTCAGGGAAGAAACAGGAACACCTTCCTTGAAATCCCTCTAAGGTGACATGAAAAACAAATAATTCCGTGTTATTATCATTAACGTGTTGCATTCCCTCTAAGGCCTTCTCTTAGGGAATCAGTTTAGAATTACATAAGAGGATGTAAGGAATTTGGGAGGTGTATGCATATTACAGCACAGCGCAGCAAAGAATCCAGACAAGGGTTTTCTTAATTAGGGATGATTTTCCTCCAGCAGTAGCTTCAATGCACTTTACTCCTCTCCCATAATGCCTTGGTCTGGAGCATCCTTGGAGAGTCTGCACCATAAAAGATGACTTGCACAGATATTCAGACAGCCACAAGTCAGCATATGTACTATTTACTAAAATATATCTTCTTGTTTTTTTCTTGACCTATTTTTAGATAAAAGGATTTCCTTTTTTCCCGCTTTAGCTGCTTTTGAGAGAAACTCCCCATCATGTTTTGTTTTTCTTTACTCATCCAGACTTTCTTGGCGCTATCTGAATTGAACTGAAAATGAAATTGCATTTTCACCAAAAGAAAATAACATAGGGCAGTTAATTTAACAGGAAGCACGCTGGAGAATAAGAAGTGCCTTGAGTGAGGACCTTGCCAACAGTGGGGGAGGGGAGAGGGAGGAGGAACGCCCGATCGATGGATGGTGCAACCCAAAGCTCATTTTTAAGTCCGGGAGGAAGTTATTTGTGCAAGAGCCGTGGCATTGGAGATGGGGGAGCAGTAGACACACACACATATTTGGCTACAGATGTGATGGCGTAAGCAGGAAACATAGCTCTCCTGGGACTCCAAAGGGCCTGCTAATATCCGTCCCCACTGTACCGCAACACGTGACCTTACAAATCACCAGCATCACAGCGCTTAACTCGCCATGCCTCTGTCGAGCATATACACAGAGGCGGCTAATCGGAATCATCCATTATATGAGGGCAGGCTTGTTTCAGGCCACCAGCCATTCATGGTGATGGATGTGAATGAAGGCTGAGGGAGAGACAGAGAAAGAAAGAGAAAGACGTTTAGAGAGCGAGAACAGATGAAGTAAATCATCTAAGGCATGATAATATTACATAAAAATGCACTGATGCATGATCAGAAAGCAATGTATATTCCATGTATTAGTTGTTGAATAAATCCAGGACTAATTTTGACTGCTTAACTCTGGACACGCTCTCACAGTTTTATAATATGATTCCTTGCTACACGTATGATTCTGTAAGTCGTTACAATAGAGGATTAACATGCTCCAATTCACAAAGCTTCTCTTAGTAGTGCAGAAAACCTCATTATCTTCTCTTTAAAAAAAATATTTTACACTGATCTGAAACGGTTACATTTAAGCAGCGACACTACACGACAACCACTTTGGTGTCTCAGCGCTCATTGGCCGGTAAGTGATGGAACGTGTGTGAAAGCTGGAATGACAAATCCATGCTGTATGATTTTGTAGCACCGTTACATTGACTAGAGGCACACAGGGGAGCCTATACAGCTCCATAGTGGAGTGTGAGCCGGTAAAACAATGACAAGCCCTATCTATCCACCCCAGGGTGGCTCCTCCGAAGTCTGGCGTATTAAACTGAGCCCTGAGATAAAGTGACTCCTTGCACAGTTCAGCCGTGGGGGGAGATGCGCTCACTCTCCTTATGTATTCCAGTCATGCTGCATATTGTTTGATATAATCAACGTGGACCAGGGGGTACTGCGCAGCACTCAAACACATAGCCCTCCCAAGGGTAATATAAGTTTGAATAACACTGACGTGATTAATGCAGATTTCCACACTTGTGCTATGTGCAATATTGCTTGTGAGGGGACACAACTTTCTACAGGTTTTTATTTAAATGGTTTTGTGTGATGTAAGAGTGTACAGTGTGTGCATGCTGGTGTGTGTATATGTGTGTATACAGTGTGTACATGGTCACAATCCAAGAGAGACCATTGCCAAGGGGTATATTCTGTTTTGCTGCCACAATCTGTCAGAAACCGGCTCAGATGCAATATTTTAACCACACATGTTGCCTCATATCCTAATGCAGGCTGGAAGTGGGAGCATAGAGTAGTTTTGCAATGCACATGTACACTGTATACATTTCGACAGTTTGGTTGGGAGTCAGAAAGCCTTAGAAAATGAAAAAGGTTCCACATGTCTGAACTAAGATAGGACTTTACATACCAATGGGACTGCCAGAGTGTTACAGGTTTCCAAAACACTGGGACTTATTTTTCAGGAAAAAGTCCATCACACCCTCTGCAGAAGCTCCCCCACCCCCTCGGTTTGGCATACATGCATTTGGAAGGTGAGGTAGAGCCTAAGCTATTCCAATATGCTGGAAGCCTGTGTTGAGTATTTGACAGCAAGGGACCGGAAGATTTGATAGGTAATGTAAATCATGGAATATGCCTCAGTGGAGAGAAGGAAAGGGGGGGTTGGAGCGGAGTGATTCTATCAGGAACAAAATCCTCCAAATGCAGCTTTGAATAAGAATGAAATAGATAAAGCTTAGAGGAGCCATCATAGGAACTGTAATATTAGACACACAGGAGATTTGCAATACTGTTTTCTGAAATATCACAAGACATTATCAGTGCCTACTGGCTAATCTCATGCTTTTGCCTGAATTTAGAGGACAGTGCACTTGCTTTTTCCTCTACTTCAGCTAACATGGCGTCTCTGGAGTGTGTGGGTGGAGTGTCAGGGCAGTGTAGGTGACTACAGGTCTTATCAGTGTTGAGAGCAGGGTTAGAGAGGGGAGACGGTGTTTATGAATGCTGGAATCTACTGCTTAACTTTCTGCAACTGTCGGGAGGTTAATCCCATGAAATGTCTGTGTAGAGCTGCCCACTTGATAAACCATATGTCACTCGCTCTCAACTGACATTTTTTCTCTCTACAGTCAACACAGATTTCTACAAAGGCCTCACAAAGTGCTTTATATCCGAAGAACTACTATTGTATCACAGCAATTGGCACCAGAATGGAGAAAAAACTGCTTTTAATTAACCAACTGAAGTAAGCTCAACAACACATTGATCTGATTATTCATTCCTCTATCTAAACAAACGATTTCTTTTGATTTAGTATCAGAGTATGCTGAGGTACTAGATCTGTTACATCAATTAAATACCAATAGGAATAGAAAAGAAAAAATGCACAGCAGTAGGAGGGTGCATCAGTATTCAGCTGCTCTCCACCACAGGGGGTAGGTGGAAGGGCGGAGAGAGGAGCTGCTATCACTCCCCTCCACTAATTAAAACTAACGGCTCCAGGTGCTGCACGGCGCCGGGCACAGGAACGATCGGGCGGCGTGTTTGTGTTGGTGGTTCGCCTTCATTACCACCTCCATCCATTCTCCTTACTAGCCCACCACAGTATTGACTCGGATCCTGACACACAATGTCCAATGCACGAAAAAAGGGGTGATCTAAATGCAAATGGCAAGGAGTGATGCATTACACAGGGTGTGAGGAGAAATGATATGGGCAGCAGGAAGAAGAGCCTTTCTTTTAGTAGATGTGGTGGAATCTCAATGATGGCCACTGGTCAATATCAGGCTTCTAAATGTTCTCCAAAAGCTTGGGAATGGGGGAGGCTGTTTCTCAGCAACTATGGAGTCGATTAACATGGTCTCCCCTCAGCAAGATCAATGGAAGACGGGAAGAGAGTGAGAGAACAACTGTGTCTATTCCCATGTATGCTGTCTTTTAAAATCACACCAGGTCTCTAGAGTCCTTAGGTTATTCCGGCATTCCTCTAACGTACACACACACACACACACACACACACACACACACACACACACACACACAATGGTGTGTGGCTCTAGCCAAAGGCAGCACTGCACAGATCCATAATTATGACAAATAGTTACCTTCATGATACTGCCCGCAATATCACAAGTGTAAAATTCAGCTGAATTTTATTCTAGAAAATGGATGTGACTAAGAGGTAGTTTGAAGCAGATGATGGTCTGTTAGTTCAAGCTGAATCTCACAGCCGGTATCACATCCAGCTAAAATAAAATAAAAGTGACTAGAGGAAAGATTAAAAGATTTCAAATGTGATTTTTGTACCCACTAGCTGTACAGTGATCTTACTGAAATGGTATCACTCTGTGTGATATCGACAGAGAGAGATTGTATGTTTCCTGGAGATGCCGCCATCAAAGAATGGAGCTTTTCCAACATAAAAGTGTTTCCACAAAGACTCTGTAGACACATTTGCCAGTGATCAGTGTAAACACACAGCTTTCTTGGGAATGATTCACTTTTTAATAACAACAAAAACCCTAAATCATGTACGTTTCACAACTGTAGCACAAGAGTTGTGTGATTGCCAATAAATCACTCAACAGTACATTGAATATTGTCCCTATCATGGTCACAACTGCACCATCTCCCCATTCCCCTTCATCAGTCTCGACTTTATTGCTGCATCCAATTTAAGGAGCTGGATAGCGGTGTGCCTCTCTCCTAAATGAGACGGTCTAGCTTCACAGAGGCTGAAAAGGTCTGTGAACTTATAAAGACTTGATTCTCTGCTGCTGTTTGCAGAGTAACAGCAATAATACTTTTGGTTTATCTGTAATGCAACAACATATCCAGGCTGCTAATAAGAAAAAAAGAGTAATGGCTGGTTTCCATTACTGCAGGCTTTTTCATCGGTCGATGTGATGTGATGTATTTACCACCAACTGGTGCCCAACTGGAGGCCAGTAGCTAGTAAATATAACATAATCTCATTACATTTCTTAACTTTACACATTGGTGAAGACTGCCTGAATGCACCATGAAACAACTGACTCATGCACAATGCGATGCACTGGTTATGTCAAATCAACAACTCAAATCTCAAACAGACACTAGGAAAGGAGAACCACACATGATATTATTTGTGGCCAATAAATGTATTAAATAAAGAGCAATATGATCTCACAGAGATCATTGGCCTTCATGGAAAAAAAGCACAGGTGTAAATAATAAAATCATCGATGACATGATTCCTCTACTTTCTCTCAGCAGACATTTTTGACATTGTCATAGCATGACAAGCTCAGGTGAAACAAATGTCTATAACTTTGGCTCAGTTCCAATAAGTGTCCCTGTAAGCCATGGCAGTGTTACAGTGAGCCAGGATGCACAACAGAAGGACCTCCTCTGAGTGGAATGCAGCCACCATGAATGTTACTAAATACACATTCTGCTGTGAAAAGATCCTATTGTCAGGGCTTGACAGGAACACATCACAGAGCAGAGCTGATAATATACACTGCATACAACCAACACACCACAGGTGGTTGCAATCTACATAATTATAATTAATCTGCTCCCAGACTAAAACCAATTATTGGACAACACAATCTGATAAACCCACAGGGTACAGCAATGTGTCTCTATAGATGCTTTTATAATAGAGAAAATTAAAACAAATGAAAATCATGAGAAATGTCAACTCATTTTGACTGAATTGGGACCCACCATTTCTCTCTCAGTAAGAGGAGACTTGATGTGTGTTATTTTTTATTTTCCTGTCATGCCCTACCTGTCCACCAGACACCCTCAGTGAGTAACACCTGACTGCCTTTGTGATTGGCCACCTGCCTGCACGGCTGTTTCTCATTTGCACATTAACTCCCCAGTAAATAGGGAAGGAGAGTTTTCTACACAGATCATTTATGTTGAGGCTGTTCCAGTGTTGTTATTTGATTTTACCTGCCTGCTTGTTGCCGGCTGTACGCCTGATCTTACTCAAGGCAAAGTGTCTCTGAACCCTTTGACTGTTCTCTGTATCTAAAGTGGTTTCTTCACCACTTCTTCCTCCTACACATTACATTCCACACACGCATTCTCACACCCAATGAGGTAACTTTAGTTTGAATGAAATCCAATAAAGAAACTTGCCTGAAGTGGAACCGCTAAGCTATCAAGGATGAGACAACACAGGGATCATTGTGCTTGTTATGCCCATGGCATTCATTCTTGTTGTGTCATTAAAAATTCTTATTGAAGTTGTGTTTGCCCTCAACGATGTTGATTTTCTTTTGATGACTCTTTTGCTTTCCCTTCTCTAGCATTTGGCTATCTTTGGTGTTTTAAAGGCCGGGTCCCGGCTTTTTTAAGTTGCCCAAATTAGTTTATTGGATGCACCGGGGTTTGAACTGAGCTTTCATTACAATACTATTCTACTATTGACAGCCACGTGATTTCTAGAATTACTCAAGGGCTGGGTTGAAATAACTCGCGAGGAAGGAATTCTGGATTAAAAATTACATCAGTGTATAGTGTACAGTGCCAGGTTTGAGTAACTCTGAAATAAAACAGTTTACCCTTTGAGTGTATTTTTCCCCTTTCACCAGACATTTAATTGAAAAGGCTTTTTTAAAGCTTTTTTTTACCTGATGTTGTTCCAATAAAAATTGGAAATATCTCAGGCCATATAATAGGGTTATCTTTTTAAACCTTTTTTTTAACCTTTTTATCTTATTTGATGTAATAATCTGCAATATTTTTTATATGAGAACAATCCATGTTGCTGGTCAAGTGCCAGTTGATAAAATGTGATAGTGATTCATAAAAGCTTTTTTTTTAACATGTATATAACAGGTAGAGGTTTTCTGTCAAAAATCATTTGGCAACAATAAGTTATGTAGTTTACATTTACACCACAATGATGACTATTTAACAGCTACATTTAAAGAAAAGGTGGCGGGGTGGGGAGGCATTAAACTGTTCAATTCAATTCAGACGGATGCTCATAAACAGGTGATCAGGCCAAAATTAAAAAGTGTAATTTCCCTCATGTGAAAATAGTGACAGCCACACTCACTGATGGCTGCTCTTAGATAATGATACATGTTGAAGGATGTCACTTGCAATCTTACACTTGAGTGTGTATGACAGTTGTAATGCTGACAAACACAGAAGGCATGGCAATTTATAAAATGATCACCCATCATGATTATTATGAAAAACAGATTTCTGTGAATTCTCTCCAAATGTGTGTGTGTGTGTGTGTGTGTGTGTGTGTGTGTGTGTGTATGTTCTTGTTTAACTATATTCGTGGGGTCCAAAAACCGGGAATACAGTATACTTGTGGGGTCCGGACAGCTTTGTGGGGCCAAAATGCTGGACCCCACAACTTCAAAGGGCTGTTTGAGGGTTAAGACTTGGTTTTAGGATTAGGGTTAGAATTAGGTTATGGTTAGGGTGAGGGTAAGGGTTAAGGTTAGGCATTTAGTTGTGATGGTTAAGGTTAGGGTAAGGGGCTAGGGAATGCATTATGTCAATGACGGTTCCCCACAAAGATAGTGCCACGCACTATGTGTGTGTGTGTGTGTGTGTGTGTGTGTGTGTGTGTGTGTCCAGTTGTAGGGCCCACTGGTGCATTGAATCATGCTTCGTCCCTTTGGTGAATTTACTTATTCCAGCTAAGAGAGGACCTGCAGGTCTGTGAGTGTTAAAGGTCCAACTCAGCACTGCCTCTGCAGGCCAGAGGAGGGATTTTAACGACTCACTAACATAAATTGTTTTTTCACACTCCTCCATTGTGTGAATGGATTGCAGCCCCAGACAGGTTTTCAGAATACAGGGGGTCTAAATTAACAGGCTATATACCGAAGGAACCAATCTTCTTAAAAATGACTTTTTATTATTTTTTGTAAAAAAAAATATATAGTCTATAAATAAAGACTCAACTTTAGTGGATGTCCTAATAGCTGTCACACTGTTAAAATGAAGGGCTACCAAGAAGGCAGGGGAATAAAAAAGTATTAAAAAAATAAATAAAAGAAAAAAGGATAAAGTTAGAAATAAAAATAGAAATAGAAAAAATCTCCACACTTACTGTACCAACTGACAGCAGTCCCGCTCAGCCTGAAGCGATATTCACTCCATTATGGATAAATAAAAAAGACTGTTAACGGCCTGTGAGTAGGATGTCTGGTAGTGTGATTTTGCACTAAACAGGGTGATGGCACATGTTTGAAAGATTTTCCAACAGATTTCCAAACACAGTGCATCAGTGTCTCTATTGGTCCACCCTGCACACCACACAGTCAGAGGCTGGAGAAACACCATTTCTGTTTCACACCGAAACAGAAAAAACAAAACACTATATGTTGATTTTTGCTGTAATTTGTCACCCATTTGTGATTTGTTAATGCCTCTGTGGACTATTTAAACAAGTTTAATGGACTGTTGAAGGCTTTTTGAAGCACTGTAGTGGTTATCTTAAGTTGCTTTTGTCTTATATTTTTTTCCTGCGTCTCTTATTGCACTAATCAGGAGTAGCACTTGTAATTTTGTTGTATTTAATACAATGACAGTAAAGGCTTTCTATTTCGAATTCTACATACATCCCCATTGTGTTTTCACTCACCATGTCTGGTTTGTGGTTTTTAACCTCTTGACACACACACCACATGAAACATCTCTATGGCTATAGCAAAATGTTGTGTACTAGGAACAAATCAACGAAATCAACTAAATTGCGAAGTGGTATAAAATGTTTTTTTAACAGTTAAAACACTTAACGTTTACCTGTGAGAACTCAGTCCTTCACATTTCTCTCAATTTTGACTGCAGGATTTTTATTGTGGGAGAGGTTTGAGTTTCTGCATGTGGTGCTCTTCCCTTTTTTGGTGGCTGCCAGTGCTTATTTTTGTCTTGACACACACACACGTACACTGTAAACCCAGATTTAGTTGTAATTAAACTTTTTAGTGGTCACTACTTATTCTTTCATGTTTTTTTAAAAACCATATTCATTACTAAATCACATTAGTTGTTTGTAATAATCAGCTTAAAGGTGCAATATGTAATTCTGACAGCTAGTGTTTAAAATAGTTACTGCAGTACAAATTCAAAATACTGGAGAGAGTCGTCTCCCCCACCCCCTCCTCCCCAGACTCGAAGGTGTTGATGCTGGCTATATTGACAGCCATAAAAGCCCATGCTCACGCGGAGCTCTATACCCAACTGACAGACACACTTTTTCAGCTTAGAATTACAGTAGGAACCGCTAAAAACACAACAATCTCGCCGTCCTCTCCACCCAAAGGACAGACACACTTCCTCGGTTTAGAATTATGGTAGGAACCACTAAATATAATACTACCTTGCCATCCTCTTACGGTCCTCTTTTCCTGATTTACAGCCTCCCTTTCTTGGCTTAAAATAACTCATCTATCTCCTTGATCCTGTTCATTTGTTTGCTGCTTTCATGGCTGTACTAACATCACAGCTGTAGCGCGCTGGGTATATCTGGCAACCCAGACTGGCTGTTAAACTGGGTAGTTGATAACAACACACAGGCCAAAACACGGAACGGAAATTTCAAAAGGAGAAAATACAGGCATTAGCATTGTTGTCAGAAAAGATAGTATTTCAACTTAGCATGTTTCCTTAATATCTTATGACGCATTGGGGTCATTTTTGGATTTATTACAGTAAATATATTACATATTGGACCTTTAAGTATGCAGTGCACAGATCATATTAAGCAGAGATAACCAAGGATGTTAAGTTTTTGTATGGGAGGGGCGGGGTCATTTGAACTGTTCTGTGCTGAAGTGATGCAAAGGCTCATGGGGAAAAAATAAATATGTTCTGAACGTTTTCTGTCCTAGTTAGTGTGTTTTAATAATGTTCTGTTAATGTTATGGGTGTGTATTTATGTTATCTGGGTTTTAGTTTTGTATGGTTGATTTAGTGTTCATGTTTATCGACATGTATTGTTGTACCATGACTGAGACCCGGGTGGGGACTGATGGCTTCTGCACAGTGAGTAAGCATTGAGTGACATGTTTACAGATTGGAAATCAACCACTTTGTTTACTAAGTGAAACTTTCCATGCACTACAATACATTTGAAAATTGTAATGGCATGTGTATTCTTAGTTTCTGTTATATTAGGAATAACTGTCTTCAATATATTGCTCCTAAAGTCATACTGTCATGAAGGAAAATAAATAATATTTACATGAACAAATTATATCGGTAGTAGTGATAAGTAGCCAAATGTTTTATATTTGTTATGTTACTTTGCATGTTTAAAGCTATAGTGCGTACTTTCTGTCTCCTCCATGAGGAATTCTAGGTACTGACAACAAAACTGTTAGTGCATCCACATGATACAAGCCCTCCATGATCGCGCACCACCCCCACCCCTCCTCCATGCAGTTGCTAGTAGCCGAGGAGGATTCAAAAAACATGATGGACTCTTCAGAAGAGGTAATTATCTTCACTTGATTTTTCTGCACGCGAAAGTCGCCAGACGACACAATCTTCTGAACATAGCCATACTTTTACATATGAGTTTTGTGCAGCTGATAGTCTTAATTAATTTTGTATCAACTGATTTGGCAATGGCTTGAATGTAGTCTCGCTTTGCCAGACCTTTCTCCACAGCGCTGCGAAGGAGGGTCTGGCTAGTCCACACAGCAATCGTCATTGGCCGCACTAAGCACCGGGCAGAGCCACCGTGCCGCTGCAAAATAGCCTCGGGAAAGAACTTATTTTGGTGGAACGTGTACGTTCAAAAGTTGTTTTAGTCGTGCAACAGTAGGGTGACCAGACGTCCTGGTTTGACTGGGACAGTCCCGATTTTAAATTGCATGTCCCGAGTCACGGCAAAACTCTGTCTGTCGAGACGCTAAAATGTCCTGGTTTACACCAACCACTATGGAATTGTCCCGATTGTCAGCGATTACATAGCCAACGTGGTCTTATTATAGCCCAACCATTAACTAAACCCACGTAGAAAGACTAATAAAGCATCCAGCGTATTATTTTAACAATGTGTGTGTGTGTCAGTCAATCCTAGCGGTCTGCATCTGTATAATCTGTGCCGCCAGCGTTACAATGTATATTTGTAAACATTGTTGCAATGCCTCTTCTTATCTGTCTCGTTTTAACCAGTCCCTCCAGGATTTCGTGGCCTTTTTTGAGATTGCCGAGGCCCAAAATGCCAGATTTTGTGGGAGCTGTCCTTAATTTAGGTCATTGTGTTGTCTCATCTCCGGTTTTTCCTGCATCCACCGTGTGTGTGTGTGTGTGTGTGTGTGTGTGTGTGTGTGTGTGTGTGTGTGTGTGTGTGTGTGTGCGCATGGCTGCAGAGAGCCGACAGGATTGAAACAGCAGCAGTGTCAGCGATTTTAGAGTGAAAAAACGTTACAGCGTACATTAATGTTAAAATGTATACAGGTTGGCAGGACGGTCTGTAATGTTTTGCACGGTCTTTCGCTGTACGTTTTGTTGGTAAATGTGAGATGTTCGAGTCACACACGTCTCATCTTCATATCAGAAACAAGGAAATGAATTGGGCGACGTACGCAAATTCTGCAAAAACTTGTGCGTAATAATGTACCCACCTTACCTAATGCTTTAGTTGATGTGTTGTTCATGCATGAGGTCATGAATGAGAGGCTATGAACTCATGTCAATTCCTGATGATTCATAAGATATAAAGGAATGAATAGCCTGAATAGCCTTATGCACAAATCATGAATTAATTCATGCATGAATTCATAACTCATGTACCCTTACCGTAAAGTGTTACCATAACTTTAGCTCAAGCCTGTGGCAGCAGTTCCAAATAATTCGTTTAGTGCCATGCAATGAAAAATACCTTTTCACAAAGTTTTTCACAAGTTCAGTGGGTGCATTTTCCAAAAGAATGCTTTAATTCTGAAAAATAAAGTTGGTCCCAGACGAAACTCACTCAATGTCTTTTAATATTATTTCTTAGATATGTAGACTACATACCAAGAAAATTCATGAATATTAACTGAGATACCCCATTATGTTGTGAGCAGTAGGCCTATGTGTGCTGTTGGCAAAATTGTGTCTAATCTGTCTGTGTCTATGTCTGACCTGGGCTGGCACATTTAAAAAGCGTGTGCGTGCACGAGCACTACGGTCACGCGCAAAGTGTCCCGGTTTTAGTTCCAGAAAATCTGGTCACCCTATGCAACAGAAAACTCAGATTTGACAGATAGTCTAGCTAACTGTCTGGATTTACCCCGCAGAGATCTGAGGAGCAGTTAACCATAGTCCTCATAAATCTACCGGAGTTTAAAATTCTAACATAAAAGAAAGCGGAAGGTATATAGGAAACATATCAATCCCGGAAATGGAACGTCTTGGATATAGACTAACTTGAATGTAACAGACGTTCATCAATATAAAAAAGTTACGCACTGAAGCTTTAACTTAACATGCTTATTTGAGACAACATGACTCCAGAAAAAAAGAATTTATATTTACTAATGTTTTTTTTAGAAATGACTACTAATGGAAACTTGATTTGTCTACTGCATCAACTTACCGCTCTGTGTTAGTACAACTTGACCTGTTAAGTTTCACCTTGTGTAAAAACTTAGACAGTTTAAGGCAATGGGTTTCCACGCAAATTTCTAGTAAAGTCAACTAATTTGTGTAACTAACAGTGTACGCACATACACACACGTTCTCAGTCTAACATGCAAGGAGTGACATTATGACAACCAAGAGTATCTGTTTGAGATCTTAAATTCCCAACACCAACAATACTTTATGTATCTTGACACACCAGCATGACATCCTAAAATGATTTTTGCCCTCAGCAGTCAGTTAATAAAAAGCAATAGCAGGAATGCAACCCACACAATCTGACAGACACAGCCTGTAATAATCTGCAAAAAAAAGAAAATACTGATTCACAGATGAGCATCTTGAAAAGGAAAGTTACATGCCAGTCATGCATGTGAGCAACCCTCTTACTGTTAAAATGAGTCCATGAATTATATAAATTTCCAATTGATAATCCAGAGAGGGAATTAAATATTTGCTGCCTGTTTTTGTGTTTGTGAAAACACCATGGGAATTCTTACAATGCAATCGTATCTCTTTTCTCTGGCTTTTATTGATTTGATTTATTTAATATGCCATGGTTCAGTAGTACTGTATATATCACACTCATTGAGGTGGAATGGTGAGGGCTACATCTTTAAATTAACAGATTTATTTCCTCGCCAATAGTAGCTGCAATAACTAGCTGAGCAAGCAGAGGGCACACTGTCAGTGCTGGTGATCTGACAACCCCTGTGCTTTCTTGATTTTTTTCACTAACATGTTTCACACACATACTGACGGAGCATCTCTGCTCTCACAGATCAGGCAGGATATATGGAAGTACATGTGGAGCTAAATTTCTATTGTTTGGCTTCCCAACAGTGTTCATTCTGTGTAACCGTGCTGATACCAGAGGCCATTATGAAAAATAATCTAGTTGCACTGCTTTCTGTGTAGATAATATGCTATGTCATGATAAGGATCTGCAATGCAGAGAAGCTGACCCAACCTGCCTTGACTGTAAAACTGCTGACACTTCTTCTATTTACTGCTCCCCGAATAAATGGCAGGAAACAAATATATCACTTCCTGGGCACCACAAGAGAAGGTATTCTGAGAGGAACACACAATGCTAAGATGCAAGAAGGCCAGAAATATCAAATTATGGGAGTGGACGAGAATTAATGTGACATGTATTGTGAAAACTATTTCAAGTGATTTAAATTTGAATGTGGTAATACCATCTGGCATCTGGAGATGTAAAACTAGTAGTGTTTGGATGCTGCATTCACGTGTGTTCACAGTGAGACCAAATCCAACAATATCTTACAATGATAATTACAATTTAAAATGGTTAAATTGCCTTTTATCACCTAATTTCTTCCTATAATTTACAACACATACTGGACAACAGAAATACTATTTAACATATGCCCTGAGGATTATGATATGGTTCAGTAAAGACCTACTGCTGTTAAATATTTCCTCAAAAGAAAAAACAGTTGCAGTTGCTTTAAATGGTCATTATTTATTCAACACCAAATATTAACTTGTTAGACTTAATTTAGATGAAGAAACTGTCAGTGCTGGATTATTTTTAGAAACAAATTTACATCTCATTGAGCTTACAAAAAGACTTACAGGTTCAAAGTATTAAAACATACAAAATAAATACTAAAAAAAGCTCTTTCTCTCCCAGTGCTCTAGCTTGAATCATACCTCTAAAATGATACAAAACAGTGTATCACAGGCAATGCATTGGAGAAGGAGGTCTAGAAAAGGTCATTTCTTGTGGTAAGACAAAAAAACAGTAATACATTTATATTAAGTGGTTGTTGCGGGAATCTTCAGAACTTGCAGCAGAAGCCGCAGCCCTTGTTGGCCCTGCAGCAGTTGCAGCACCAGCGGCACAAGGAGAGGTGGCTCTGGCGCTTCTGCCTGGTGTGATCCGGCATCTGTGCGAGAAGACAAGAGACATGAGCAGAGCGTTCATCTCCAGCATTTCATCCTCTCCTTGCGTGGAGAGAGCACCAGGGCACTCCATGGGGAAAACACATCCACTTAAATCTTAATTTGCTCTCAGTAATTGGCTTAATTCATTCAGTCAATTGAACATACCATCCTCGATTCCATTGACATTTCTTGATATGCCGCACCTGGAGTGTCATTGCTCCCTGCCTCCTCCAGCTCTTGCACCTGTTAATGAATTATGAACATTTAGGAGCCACATCTGAGCATCCTGACAAAACATGTATAGCTAATAAGCAAATGAAATGAGTTTAAGTCAAATTCTTACCTCGGCAAATGGGACTGCAGAGCTCTCCAGAATGCAAATAAAGGCGAGCACGAGTGTCACTGCAACTGCAATGCTAAATGCCTTCATTTTAAGGGGTTTGAATGGTTTAGTTATTAAAGCCTTTGAAGGTTAGAGTTGATAGGTCTTCTTTCTCATGGGTGTCGGGCCACCGAAGAGCACCACAATATCTTCAATGTATTCTTCAGCTCCTGTGATGGATGGTGGTTGTCTGGGCAAGTGGATTTATTCAGTTCTTTTGGTGACCCTTGTCAGCTCTTTAGAGTCCTTCCGCTGTCTGATAGTTGAGTATGCAGCGCCTTTCGGTATTTATACACACTTGGACTCAGTGTTGCCTCATCGCTCCGGGAGGCCTGGCCCATTCCTGGCAGCAGTTACATAACTCCACTGGGGAAGTTTTGACCTCCTCTTTTCTCCTCTCCATAGTGCTGCAACACTGGGGGGAAATCCTCTGATCTGGTTTTTTTTTTTTTTTTTTTTTTTTAACTGTGGATCTATTCAGCACTCAAATCAAATCAACTATAAACTTTTAAATGAAACTACTTTCCGTAGACAGAACACATACAGCGAGGAAAATAAGTATTTGAACACCCTGCTATTTTGCAAGTTCTCCCACTTAGAAATCATGGAGGGGTCTGAAATTGTCATCGTAGGTGCATGTCCACTGTGAGAGACAATCTAAAAAAAAAAAAATCCAGAAATCACAATGTATGATTTTTTAACTATTTATTTGTATGATACAGCTGCAAATAAGTATTTGAACACCTGAGAAAATCAATGTTAATATTTGGTACAGTAGCCTTTGTTTGCAATTACAGAGGTCAAACGTTTCCTGTAGTTTTTCACCAGCACACACTGCAGGAGGGATTTTGGCCCACTCCTCCACACAGATCTTCTCTAGATCAGTCAGGTTTCTGGGCTGTCGCTGAGAAACACGGAGTTTGAGCTCCCTCCAAAGATTCTCTATTGGGTTTAGGTCTGGAGACTGGCTAGGCCACGCCAGAACCTTGATATGCTTCTTACAGAGCCACTCCTTGGTTATCCTGGCTGTGTGCTTCGGGTCATTGTCATGTTGGAAGACCCAGCCTCGACCCATCTTCA
Source organism: Sander lucioperca (assembly GCF_008315115.2). Taxonomy (NCBI): domain Eukaryota; kingdom Metazoa; phylum Chordata; class Actinopteri; order Perciformes; family Percidae; genus Sander; species Sander lucioperca. The sequence continues at coordinate 15,469,988 of NC_050182.1, read as the reverse complement.
ATGCTCTAACTGAGGGAAGGAGGTTGTTCCCCAAAATCTCGCAATACATGGCCCCGGTCATCCTCTCCTTACTACAGTGCAGTCGCCCTGTCCCATGTGCAGAAAAACACCCCCAAAACATGATGCTACCCAGTAGGGATGGTGTTCTTAGGATGGTACTCATCATTATTCTTCCTCCAAACACGGTTAGTGGAATTATGACCAAAAAGTTCTATTTTGGTCTCATCTGACCACATGACTTTCTCCCATGACTCCTCTGGATCATCCAAATGGTCATTGGCAAACTTAAGACGGGCCTTGACGTGTGCTGGTTTAAGCAGGGGAACCTTCCGTGCCATGCATGATTTCAAACCATGACGTCTTAGTGTATTACCAACAGTAACCTTGGAAACGGTGGTCCCAGCTCTTTTCAGGTCATTGACCAGCTCCTCCCGTGTAGTTCTGGGCTGATTTCTCACCTTTCTTAGGATCACTGAGACCCCACGAGGTGAGATCTTGCATGGAGCCCCAGTCCGAGGGAGATTGACAGTCATGTTTAGCTTCTTCCATTTTCTAATGATTGCTCCAACAGTGGACCTTTTTTCACCAAGCTGCTTGGCAATTTCCCCGTAGCCCTTTCCTGCCTTGTGGAGGTGTACAATTTTGTCTCTAGTGTCTTTGGACAGCTCTTTGGTCTTGGCCATGTTAGTAGTTGGATTCTTACTGATTGTATGGGGTGGACAGGTGTCTTTATGCAGCTAACGTCCTCAAACAGGTGCATCGAATTTAGGATAATAAATGGAGTGGAGGTGGACATTTTAAAGGCAGACTAACAGGTCTTTGAGGGTCAGAATTCTAGCTGATAGACAGGTGTTCAAATACTTATTTGCAGCTGTATCATACAAATAAATAGTTAAAAAATCATTGTGATTTCTGGATATTTTTTTTTTAGATTATGTCTCTCACAGTGGACATGCACCTACGATGACAATTTCAGACCGCTCCATGATTTCTAAGTGGGAAAACTTGCAAAATAGCAGGGTGTTCAAATACTTATTTTCCTCACTGTAATTCCACACATGAACAAGCTGCTGCTGGTGGTGGAGACCATCATTTTTTTACACTATATGAGAGCAATATATATTCTGTATTGACACAGTGTTCACGCTTGTAGAGATTTATCTACAAATGTGATGAAAAAAAATGAATTTTTCCTGGAATAAATTGAAAAGAGCTCTGGAGATTCCCACAGCAAAGGCCAAGAATGCATGGGTCAATCTATCGCACGGTTGACTGGGCTGCACTTGTCTCGACCCAGGGAATCCTTCACTAAGGAGAAAGAGCCACTTTGGAATACCCATTGCTCAGTCCAAAGGATGTAATTACAACCTCTCAAATGAAATAATTAGCCCCACATTTTCAACCCATTCAGTTTTTTGCATAATACACAGGAACCTGCAGTTGAAGCAAATGAAATCCCTTTGAGAGCAGCAGAATAGTTGCCAGGATTAAAATCCTCTATTTGAGAGTCAAAGTGTTTCAATATGCACTAGTTGAGAATTTATATAATGTGATCTGATGAGGTTTATTATGTCTGGACAGAGATGAGTTGCATTGCCCACAACAAAACAAATCTATTGTATATCATTACGTTATGGACACGACACAATCTATCTTTTTTATACTTGGTCTGTATTTCTATATATCTTAAATAATTAACATACCATTGACAAAGAACAGCTGCATTAGTTTCATTAAAACACCATTAGTGATTTTGTGGCATGTTAATAATTGATGGGTTGATATATATTTCAAACAGTGTGAAATTACAACAGTGTGAATTTAAGGACAATGACATAATATATAATATCCCAGATTGCACAGAAAAACCACAACCCTAAAATTGTATGTGTAAATCATTTTTCCCCTTATCTCTGAAGCAAGCAGCGATAAACACCTTAAGATTAATTAGCCTGTCAGGGTAAAAAAACTATTCCACACCAACATCAGGCTGTGAATAATACACAAATCAATAATGGTGGAAATGAAATAACAAAAAGACAAAATAAAGGTGCAAACTTGTAAACGGTGGGCTGTGCATGCTGATAAAATCAGGGCTCATTTGAAATCTCATTATACCTTCAAAGTCTTTCCAAATTGCCTGTGCTGACTCAATTAGTGAAACAACATGTCGCGGGACCCCCTGCGTCAGTCTGTCTCGTTCACTGATAACCCCACTGGCCCGCGTGCTTGCTTTGGGTGACCACAACATCAGTGTCAACAAATACAACCACGAATGGCTCCACTTCTGTTGGAATGCACCCATGCTTGTCTAATATGAAGGGAGAGCATTACATTATCTTTAGTTTATGCATTTCATGTGTGTGCGTGCGTGCGTGCGTGCGTGCGTGCGTGCGTGCGTGCGTGCGTGCGTGTGCGTGCGTGTGTGTGTGTGTGCGTGTGCGTGTGCGTGTGCGTGTGTGTGTGTGTGTCTGTGTGTGTGTGTTTGTGTGTATATGTCTGATGGACAAAAATGGGCTCTAGTCCACTACTTGAACTAGCCCATCATGTCCACTCACGATGAACACATGTCATTTTGTTTGCCATGCTTCACTAGGCATGACTCAGCTCATGAGAAATCTGAATATAACACTGGCTGACTGTACCAGGACAAAAAAATAGTATTTCCAGGATCACTGTGAGTGTGTGAGCATAGCAAAGAAGAAGAAAAAAAAAAGAAATAAGTTCACATAAAAAAGGGTTTTTAGATCTGGGTTTTCCAAACTTGCGTGGTAACTCGGCCTTTTTCCTGAGCATGTGTGTCTCCTATCAGCCACTGAGGGTATCAGTAGGAATCTTCTGGCCAAACAAAGACAGGCACCAGCACGGCGGACAGATTCACCTCAGCAGGCGCCACTCTACCTTTTTCTCCTGATCGAGGGCATTGCCCCCGTCTGTTCCTGTTTCATAATCGTCCTCTGTTGCTAACCCTGTCCATTTCCCACCCCCTTTTTCCCCTCCTCCTCTCTGTCCCCAACTGCTTTATATGGAGCTGCAAGACACTCCACAAAATCATCTCATCTTCTGTCAGCTTGTCTACTACCAAACCCACCACACACAACACTCCTCACCCCCAAAACACAGCCACATCGTCGCCCCGAGCGTTTACATTTTTCCTCTAAAATAGGACACGGAAGAACCAGTGTTGGTACAATGTGAACAGTCAATTTGTAAACAAACATGAGGACTTTTAATAGTCATGGGCTCTGATCAGGTGCTGCTCCTCAGCGTTAAACAAATGCAATGTCACTTTTCAAACTCAAGGGGCAGTATGCAGCTAAGGTTGATGGGTTTCTGAATGCTGAGTGAGAATGGTGATTGGGGAATTCCCCAGTTTGTGTAAATTTAGAAGCATGTTAGAATATATTCCTGGACATTTCAACAGTGTCAATCCTAATGCCATTTTAAGAATTAGCCAAATTCCTTTAGAATGATCATAACATCAAAAGGATTAAACCATATTGATTTTGAATCATAAGAATTATAGCTCGAAGTGATGGAACCCAAGGCCATGGATCCTCCAGTCCAGTGTTTTTCAATTTGATTTCAGCTGCTTGACATGAGGTTTTTACTGCTTGAGAAGTTGTTAAATCGTATTGGTATATTGCTAAACACATTTTTTTTAAATAAGAATTTCAGAGAACATAACTTCTGCTCTGAGTCATCTGAATTATCTGATGTTCCTATTTGTGCTCAGAAAGTCTTAACTTAAATGATAATAACAATAATGCTTAGAAACGGCCATTTCTTTGAGTTTATCCCTTGCAATATCATAATAAACATTAGTTTCATAAACTACGCTCCCCACAGTTTCTTCTTAATTCTTAACTGTGTGCGCTCCCAAACTTTAAGTCAGACATGTCTTTCCACATATGCAATCAGAATTTGCCTGTCAGTTTGATCTAAATACTGTAGAATCCAACACCATGGCTGCTCAAAAAAGCAAAAAGAATTGGCGCTCACTCCTTTCCCATCTCTTGACAGCAGCAGAATACATACCTTTGTGCTGATACTACTATTATGAGCGAGACAGATGCCGTGTAGTTATTAATGTAGGCCCAAGAAAGATGAGAGTCAGTGTGGTATACAAGGTATGAGGAGCATTGTATGTCAGGTAGAATAAGACTCTTTCTGTCAGCCATTTTCAACAACCTCCGAGAGAGGGAATGTGAAGCAGGCCGAGGCAGTGGACAATACATGCTCCTGACAGAGTACTCCTGTAGCTCCAAAAAAGGCACAAAGGTAAGACAAGCCTGCAGGACATGAAACTGTGGCTTTCCAGCTGAATGTGTTGGCCCAGCACGAGTTCAGTGAAAATCAATCAACCATGTGCTTTGGTAGATGTGCCTAAACACAAATTTAAAAAGGATTTTACAGCGGGTGGCTTTTTCCCACCCTCGAGGCAAACATGGAAACAGATATTTTGCTCAGTATTGACCAGACATAAACTACTGTTTCAAATTCATTAAATTTGATTTCAGTAATAACAATGTGTTTCCCAATGCGGAGACACTTCATCTTCCAATTAATACATCAATTAAATGAGGAGGTAAACGTGACAATACCTGGTACTCACAACATATTACATTTGTTAGAGAATATGAGAAATATGTGTCTCGCTTTAGGTTTTTTTTTCCCCAAACCGACTTTATTTCAACTCTGCATTGTTCTCTCTTCAGAGAGCTTTTACAGGTTTGGGGTGAAAGAGGCAGACAGACAGACAGGGAGTAGTATGTCCCAATCAGAGAGCTACGTGGGATCAGAGATCAGCCACTTCAAACAGAGACAGGGACACATAGACGCCTGCCTGGCTGGCTGTGTGTGTGTGTGTGTGTGTGTGTGTGTGTGTGTGTGTGTGTTTGAATGGCAGCTGACAAGCCTGGAGACACTGGAGGAGGTCGGCAAGACAAAACCGAGGCAAATTTAACACACAGTGTCAGCCTAATTAATACTGATAATGAGTCTGTAAATTATAAATAATCTTCCTGTTTGGGCGTGTGCAGCATCCCAGCCTGCACTTAAGAGATTATCCAAATCACGGCTGCTCCTTCTTTAAGAACAGCTGAATGATGCCTTGACCTGCAAAGTCGAACTCAATCTTACTGAGGGCTTAGATGCGCCTTGTATCCACCATTGATCTCTCTCACCCAAGGTGCCCTCTGTGTGTTCTAACTACTTACTGGTTTCAATTCTACCAGTGTGTTGATCAATCGATTGGATGAACTAAAGTGTATGCAGAGAGCTTTTTTTCTTTTTTCCAAAGAAGCATAATCCTCCAGAATTTGTTATTTTAAAAACAGAGGATGTCTTAAAAATGTTACATCTGGAACTGCATTAACATACAATATAGTGAATCCTGTTTGGCTGAGCATTTTTAGAGAATAAACCTTCCTACCATGTCCAGGAGTATTGGAGCTTGGTACAATGGTAAATTGTGTAAATCAAGACTCAGGACCCTTGTTTTGCGGCCACTTAAATTTATCATGTTGCTGTTGGTCAAACCCTCATCATTTTTTTCTCCAGGAGATGTAGTAGATGTGTTAACCTAAATTTGTTCAAGTGCAAGTATAGACAGTATAGCAGTCTTAAATAGGCCACACTAATTTTGTGGTCCTATTTTCTCGATCAGTTTCTCACAATGAGGGATGCAGTCCTGCATGAACAACAATTTGTGGTTGTTTTGACATATTTCTGTATTTGTGTTTTCATCTGTGTTCTTATCCACTGGAAAAGGTGATGTCATGTACATCTTTACAACAATCAGGATTTGGCAATATTTGAATCAAACTCTGATGAGACTTGGGTGGATTGTTTGCTTATGTTGCCAGCACTGTTAATCAAATCTAGTCAAAACACACACACACACACACACACACACACACACACACACAGTCCTGATGAAGCAGACTTGCTAAACTTTTGATTAATAAATCTTAATGGACAATAACTTTTCCCCCCCCAACTTTAACTTTGATTGTTGAAAATTAAAAATGATCACAAACATTTAAGGGAATGAAAAAGAAACCCCTTAGATTTGAAATCACATTTTTTTAGGGGCTATAATATACTATGTACCAAATATGATAAACATTTAATGAAATGTGTAGTAGAGTTGTAAAAAAACAACGGGTGATGACTCCTGAAGAATTTGTCTAAAACTGAGAGAGCAAGCAAAATATGGATTGTGATTTTACATGCCACAGTTCACGAGTTGGTAGCCAAAGCCAGTGATTCAAATCTATTATGTTTAAGATATTCTGCTAACTAACTAATGGACAAACACGATGGACTGAAAACCAACTTCACAAAGATAAAGAATGGATGTGTGTATATGTCCAAGACCTGTAGAAGGACAATGAACCACAACCAAAGTCCGTAAAGGTTAAAAGCTAGTTTTATTTTCCACCATTTTCTTAGAAAAGATGTCTTAAAATCTAACCTGAGAACAGTTACAGAGAAAAAGAGGCTTTTTTTTTTTTTTTTTCCTTTCTTTTGCCATTTCAAATAAGAAAAAAGAATTGGCCACAAGTGACCTTTCATTTGAGAACATCCATCTTCCAAAGCATTATTCATGTCATCACATTCATATTCTCTGCTCTCACTGAGGTGTAAAAAAAAATTCTACTGCAAAACATCTATCATTCAACTTTGGCTAGGAGCCTCGTTTGATAGATCAGACACTTGCACTATCCATTTCAGGTTTGAATCTAGCAGTAGTAGCAGAACAGCACTTCCAAAGCACAAGCTGTTAACTTGCAGAGTCTGAGATATTAAAATGTGATAGTCTGCCTGATTTTGCCAGGGGTCTGAGTGTTGGTTTTGCTTTGCTGGATCCTGAGCTGTTGACACAAGGAGAAGCAATCATGCTCTAATAAGTGGCTCCGAAGCTTGATATCTCTCTTCTACTTTCACTCACATGGCCCAGAGCAGAACAAAAATACATCATGTAGATTCATTCACACAATCATCAACAATGTTAATATTGGCTTGTTTTTCTGTTTGTACAACCATTACAGTGTACTTATTGTTTGCCTGAGTGGTTGGAGAAATATGTGAGCATTTCAAAGTTTTCCTACTTCCAAATTATTCCTTCATTTCGTGGAGAACGGAGTTGCGCTCAACTAAAAGTGCAACACAGAATTTCTGGGTACTCCTTTTCCGTAGTGAGCAGAGTCTTGAGTGCCGCTCTCCAGGGTACCTCCTCCCTTGTGCGTTGAGCTGCATTTGAAGTGTTGCAATACCAAAATAGAGCAAACAGCTTGAAATGAAACGTGTGGGGGATTATTCTTACACATATTGAGACACCGGTAAATCACACATGAACAAAAGATGAAAATAAAACCCACAGTATCTATGTATAGTTTGGCAAAAGTTGGAATTTGCACCGCACCCCTCTCCAGTCCACAATCCAGAGCGCTGGGTTTGTTAATCGTCTTCATGTTCCACACTTGTACATTTCAATTTGTAATTAAATAGCATTTGAAGAGTTGGAACTTCACAAGTGATTTGTTGACTTTGGAGTTATTTTTCTCGTTAAGCGAATGCCCAACCATTCAAGTATACCACCATTTCTTTCAAATGAAGCTCCAAGATTGCACACACTTCATGGTAATTATTATGACAAAGGGTCAGCATGAATTTAATGAGTTATTGATTGTTTGCTCCCAGAGATAATCTGCTCTAACATTCTGTAACATCTGTATTAACACACGAGAAATCCAATTTACAAAAATCAGCTCAGACGCATCGGCCAGCACTGCTCCTTGTTTGTCTTTGGGTACAGGTAGGCTGCGTGTTTAACATTATTTCTGTCTGTAGAATCACAATGGTTTGCATACTTTCCTGTTTTCTCACTTAAAAGTCAATCTGGTTCTCTGGGGTGCATGGACTTCAATGTAACTGGTCTCCAACAAGGCTTGGGTCAGCAAGCGGACTAATAAATTAAAGTAGCTAAAAACAACATATTAATACAGAACTCAAAAACACAAACAGAATGAAAGCACAAACTAAAGTCCAAACCAATAATTTTTTTGTGGGGGGGAGGAGGAGGAATAAATTCACTGACAGGAAACAAAATTAAATGACAAAACATCATAGTCCATGAGTGAGGCTACATAAATATAAAACAAGGGATGAGTTCAGCAGAGGTTCTCTTTCATAGTGCTAGTAAAGCACTCTGATGGTGGTGAGTGGGCAGCTTTTCTTGGAGCACATTTCTACTGAGTTGTAACGGGTGGTTATCTCAATAGGATTGAAACAGTCAAGTACAGCCACAATTTCGCCAGTTAAGGGGTTCGCCACCTGGGAGCTCAGGGAAGGATGCGTTCACTAAAAAGAAAGTGATTCTTCACAACTCCTCCATCATCTCGCCTTCTTTTCCAACGTGTCGGTTGGATGTCTGAGCGGTGGTGGTGCCACTCCCTGTTCTTTCTGTCTCTGCTTCACTGCGGCGGTGTCTCTCCAACCATCTCAATGCCGTGCTGCTGGAGTTGCGCTCGGAGCAAAGCATTCTCATTCTTCAGCTCTTCAATCTTAAGAAGAGAGAAAAAAAAAAAAAATCTCATTATCAACATCTCCATCCCTGTGACAGCAAAATATAGCTCCAAGTTTACAGACCAAACTTTTTTTCGTTTGAAGACTGAGAGTGCTGGCTGTGTGTAATGTACACACAGGGCTATTCAATCCCTGGTATTAAAGAGTGGTATGTGCAGCTCTTTGCAAAGAAACCCCTGTCCAAAACCTACAGCATCAAATCAAATCTTGAGGTATGTCAACTTGGCTACATTTCCCTTGGGTGAATCCCGAAGTCTCTGCCTCCCCACTGAGGGACTGGGGAAAGGATATTGAGCTTTGAGCATCAGAATAAGAATATATTGCCGAGAGCCTCGCAGACCTGGGATTCAATGGGGACATGTGGCAGCCTCAGAGCTCCAATATTTCACAATACTTTGAGTGCATTAGCATGCAGTTAGTTCTCACACAACCCCTGTGTCTACTATTCCCGCAGTCTCTCAAAGCGCTGATTTCAGGTAACACTTCTCATTATATAAGCGCAAACTCTTTTGATCCTCTTTGTCAGGCTGTGATGATCAGCTACACAGCCTGAAGTCTCTCGGGGGGGGTCTGTTTTGGAGAAATGAAGATGCATATGGGGCAAGGTGGATTTCATGCTTCTGAGACTTAAGTAAAAAAGAAGTTGCAATGCACTCCAAAGCAAACAAATTGATTCAATGCAGTGGCAATCTTCACAGACACATATGCAGCCCACTGCGGCTACCTTATTATGTGACTTTATTTATCTGCTACAGCCAACCACCTCAAACGGAGATTCTGACATTATCATTCATAGACCTTCTTTACCCATTATTTAAATCCGAGAAATGTCATTGATGCCAATATTTGTAGTCAACAGCAGACACTGACGTTCATACCTGCTGCCTGCACAACTCATTGTCCACTTGTATCCTCTCCACTTCCTTCAGACTCTCCTGCAGCCGCTGGTTGCTTTGCCTCAGCTCGCGGATGTAGTCACAAGCTTTAGACAGGATGCCTCCTTTGCTCTAAAAGGACAGAGATGATTGGTGACCATCTGAAAACCGAAATGTCAGTGAAAGGTTAGCAGCAGTGCAGAGTGAAGTGCTTACTGCGCCAGTCTTGGTGCTGTCCATATTACAGTCTGGGATGATCTTGGAAAGCGTGACGATCCAGTTGTTGATCTTGTCTCTTCGCCGCCTTTCAACTGATGGAATGTTAAATAGAAACAGGTTAAATAAAAATTAAAAAAAAACTATACAATATATATATATATATATATATATATATATATATATATATATATATATATATATATATATATATATATATATATATATATATATATATATAAATACAAGCAGTGTTTCCTGATTCTTTTTTCTTTTCTTTTTTTAGATTGAGAGATCAGTGGTAATTCTGGTTTTAAGAACCAGGCTTTTATTTCCTACATCTTGTCATTTTAGTGGTTGCACTATGGGTGCCAAATACTGCCAGACTTTGACAGCTCAACATCACCCTCTTGTGGCCCGTCCGTAAACCTATGCTATCTTTTCTTAATAGAATATTTTGACAGGGCAGGGTGATTTCCTTTCGACAAAAAAATGCTCTATTTAGGCACCGCACTGCACTGTCTGATGAAATCAAAAGCCACAATCATAGCTAATTACCCACCTTCATTATGTTGCGCTCTTCTCCTTTCATCTCTCGGCGTTCGCGGCCCATCCATTTTCCTGCAGACAGACAGGAAATAAAACACTTTCAACATGATACAATATCTCCCATCTCTTGCTACCCTACAATCAGGAACAAATCCAATCCCCCCAAATTCACCTAATCCTGTGACCATTGAAAACTATTCTTCACTGTTATCTATAAATCCAAGCCTTTTGTAATCCCAGCCTTTGCCCCTACAAGTGTGCTATTTCAAAAGGAGCCACTGAAGTTGTGTAGTGCCTTTGGTAGGAATACTGAAAGATGCACAGCCACATGAGGCTGCATTTGCCGCCCTGATGCCCCGAAGCTGTGCTGCTTTGACTGGAATACTGAGAGCCATCCAACCTTCTTATTCTGGTTGGCTGTCCTCTTCGCAGGTGTGGCCCGAAGGGAGCTCTCTGCTTTATTATGCTGTTAAATTACAACACTAAAAAAACAGATGCTGTCTATTGGGAGTCTGGGCTTGCGGCTAATGACACAACTGTCTCTTGTCTGGGTCCCCCCTCAGGTATTCTGTTAATTACGTCCCTGAGACGTGACAGGAAGAATTATCAAACCACCCACTACAGTATGACCAAGCCAATTACACATACAATACATATCGGTGGCCTACTGAATATCTCAACCATGTTTCTGTCTCACTAATGGAAGATGATTAATACTTCACTCAGTGCAGAAACATGCTTTCTTTGCTAAAGACAATCTTGAAGAACAATAATGTAACTATACTTTATTGGCTGCATTTCTGCTTACCCGTTGCGCAAAGTGAATAATGTCCTGTAAGGTCATTCTTGCTCATTGTCTGTCCTTCTAAGACACATCTTTATTCTACAGCAGTGAATTTGTGACCCATCAACACAACTCGACGGCAGATATCTCTGTTTGAGATATGTCAGCAAAGCCAAACTGCAGTCTCTCTTGTATCTCAACACATCTTAATGGGATTTCAGCCGTATAATTATTTGGTATAATGGATTCAGTCCAACAGTACTCTTAGGCAGAGTGTAACAAAAAATAAATAAATGACTGTATGAATAACTAAATGCACAGGCCTACAGGAACGTCTTTTTTTTCTTGCTTTTTAACAAGTTACAGAGGCACACATCATATCAGTGCTCCTGAGAATTATTGTTGCCAGAGAAATCCAGGAAATGACCCCCCCACTACTGAAGTGCTTTATCAATATAATTTAAAGCATGGGTGTAGATGAGGACTACATTTGTGTAGTCGTATATTGATCCTTGAAAGAGAAAATGCAATTGGCACTCCTTCTGCTCTCCCATATCATTAGGTTGCAGTATTACACCAAGCCAGGGCCAACGAGTCAGTTAAGTGTACATTGAGATACAAGTGACTGCAGCTTGGGCTTGATATTCTCTCAATGGATGATATGAACAAAGATGAGCCTTAATGGCCATTAACCGCTTCTGTGCTAACAATTATGTAGAAGAGATTGACAACACATGGTTTTCATTGGCTTCATTTGTCCCAGTATTCCTGTCACATCTGCAGAAAAAAATACACCTTGTATGAGCTCATAAGAAAACCCTCAAATACTGTAACTTATTTGAAACTAGGCTAAATGAGAACAAAACTCAAACAACTACAACAGAGGATGAAAAATGATACTAAAATAAAAGTGTGGAACAAGCCATTTGTTTCCAGATAGAGAACAATGACATCATTTTTTTTAAGTCCTAATGGAGAAACAAGTTTGCCACCAGCACAACTAACCACAATAGATCGGGGTCAGCACTATAAAGAACGCTACATCTGTGTCTTACATATCAAGAGAAGGAAGAATCACCGGGGACTTATGGGAGGGGAGGGGAATGGCAGAGAGGGGAGGAGGGCAGAGGTTTGTGTGCTTCTTCTCTCTTCTTGTGATCTAATTTGATTGGTTCATTTGCTGTAAAAAAAAACAAACAAACAAAAACAAAAGTGTGTGAGAGAAATGTGCAAACTGTCCTCACCAGTTTAAACCTTCATGCTGCAGCAGCTCGTTTTCATCTCTGCGAACGGCAGATAGGGTGGGAAATTTTCATTCATTTTACTCACACGTCAACGATAATGTCACTGTTAATTAGTTTGCACCTAAATATATAACTCTGAGGCTTGTGTCATCATCATAAAGTATTCATGTAACAGGAAATAAAAATAAACATATTGCAGATAGGCATTGTGAGAGATGAAAAAAACAATTCACTTTGTATTTCAACACATGGCAATGCAGACGTACACCGCAACAAAGCTTGTCCTTTACTCTTGACTGGAAAGCAGTCGGTTGTACGCTGTGAATATCAAGCAACATCAAAAGCGGCAGAGCTGCTGCCAAATTTAAGGCGGATCTACAACTTTACGTAATGCTGCACCGCAGCAAAGGAGCCTAAATCTTTGAGAAATTTAAAGTTTTCACAGAATCACAGAAGCAGTCAACATTCTTGTTGTCACACCTTATACTGTTTTACCCAAACTGACAAATGATAAATGAAAGGCAGAGACAGTTAATAGTGTGGTGTTTGTCTTCTGTTCGTGTGTGTGTGTGCGTCTAAATAACTATCATAAAGAGGAGATAACCCGGAGCTTATGTGCTACCTAGAGCAACCACTGTTAATATATTGTGTCCTAAAACAACTGGTATTCACTCCATATACAGTACTGTGCAAAAGTCTTAGGCAGGTGTGACAAAATGCTGTACACTAAGAATGCTTTTAAAAATATAAATAATGATTGTTTATTTTTATCAATTTTACAAAATGCAAAGTGAGCGAACAAAAGAAAAATCTAAATCACATCAATATTTGGTGTTACTACCCTTTTGCCTTCGAACCAGCATCAATTCTTATAGGTACTTATTTATACTTACTTATAGGCAAAAAGTCAGGGATTTTGTAGGATTGTAGTCAGGTGTATGATCAACCAATTATAGCATATAGGTAGTTATACTGCATCAGCAAGGTCTCTCCCAGACAAATATTTCAAAGCAGACTGGTGTTTCAAGATGTGCTGTTCAAGCTCTTTTGAAAAAGCACAAAGAAACAGGCAACGTTGAGGATCGTAGACGCAGTGGTCGGCCAAGGAAACTTAGTGCAGCAGATGAAAAACACATCAAGCTTATTTCCCTTCGAAATCGGAAGATGTCCAGCAGTGCCATCAGCTCAGAACTGGCAGAAACCAGTTTGATCCTGGTACATCCATCTACTGTCCGGAGAAGTCAGGCCAGAAGTGGTCTTCATGGAAGAGTTGCAGCCAAAAAGCCATACCTCCGACATAGAAACAAGGCCAAGTGACTCAACTATGCACGAAAACATAGGAACTGGGGTGCAGAAAAATGGCAGCAGGTGCTCTGGACTGATGAGTCAAAATTTTAAATATTTGGCTGTAGCAGAAGGCAGGTTGTTCGCCGAAGGGCTGTAGAGCGGTACAATAATGAGTGTCTGCAGGCAACAATGAAGCATGGTGGAGGTTCCTTGCATGTTTGGGGCTGCATTTTTGCAAATGGAGTTGGAGATTTGGTCAGTGGTGTCCTCAATGCTGAGAAATACAGGCAGATACTTATCTATTATGCAATACCATCAGGGAGGCGTATGATTGGCCCCACATTTATTCTGCAGCAGGACAACGACCTCAAACATACAGCCGAGGTCATTAAGAACTATCTGCAGCGTAAAGAAGAACAAGAAGTCCTGGAAGTGATGGCATGGCCCCCACAGAGCCCTGATCTCAACATCATCGAGTCTGTCTGGGATAACATGAAGAGACAGAAGGATTTGAGGAAGCCTACATCCACAGAAGATCTGTGGTTAGTTCTCCAAGATGTTTGGAACAACCTACCTGCCGAGTTCCTTCAAAAACGTTGTGCGAGTGTACCTAGAAGAATTGATGCGGTCTTGAAGGCAAAGGGTGGCCACACCAAATATTGATTTGATTTAGATTTCTCTTCTCTTATTCACTGCATTTTGTTATTTGATGAAAATAAACTATTAACACTTCCATTTTTTAAAGCATTCTTAGTTTACAGCATTTATTCATACCTGCCTAAAACCTTTGCACAGTACTGTAGGTGCTCAAGCTAAATAACTATAATGACGTTTCACGTGTTGAAGGCTAAGAATAAGCCTGGGGGGGGGGGGAATTTTCACTTCGGTCAGTGCTAATTAAATTCAATAAATGGTCATGTGTTCATTTTGGGTGACCAAATGAGCAAATTGCTGTGCTTTGGTTATTACCAAACAAGGACCTTAAAGAAAATGACGTTCATCAGCACTATATGCTCAAGTTTTGTGTGCTTTTGGCACTCAAGTGAACTCTGAATCTGAAATTACATTACATTACATGTCATTTAGCTGACGCTTTTATCCAAAGCGACTTACAATTGCTATATATGTCAGAGGTTAGTCTGGAGCAACTAGGGGTTAAGTGTCTTGCTCAGGGACACATTGGTTGATGTATCGCAGTGGGATTCGAACCCCGGTCTCCCACACCAAAGGCATGTGTCATATCCACTGCGCCATCAGCACCCACAAATAAAGCTGGGTAGAATTCTTTTTCTATACAAGTATCCGTAGCAGGCCAGAACAAGGCTGGTATCATGCCATGAAAATGATAACTCAGTTTGTCTTCTTTGCTCACATGAGACTGCTGATTATCTTAATCATGGCAATCGCCAGCATGTGGCTAACAGTTGGAGAGAGTCTTTTGATGTGTGATTAAAATGATGCATGTTGTGAATTTTAGGGATAAACAACATACAGAGATTTTGGAGAAGGATAAAAGCCAGGATGTGGTCAAATAAAATAAAGATCCATGGTATAAAAACAACCTTCCCAGCACACTCAGGAGAGAGACGTTAGACACAACAACACAGTGTGTTGTAAAACGTGAAGACAGCAACTACAGTCACATTTCATGTTGCAGCATAAACTGAGCCTTATGGTAGTTCAAAAAGCTGGGGAAGTTGTCCTATAGTCAAACAGGTTTGGGTGCTCTTTCTCTCTGCATACAGCTCTGCTAAACACCAAATCCCTGCACGTTTACCAGCTTTTAACTCCCTCCACTTCCGCCAGCCTCTTGCTCTTAGCATTTAGATTAGATAGCACTTTTTTTCTCTCTGCTGCTAAATTCTATATATTCTACCTTCACCTCACGGTGAACCTAACTCATAACAATCATTGCTCTGTTACAAGTCTACTTATAGACTACTTAAGACTTAAGTCTTTTGTTGTCTGTTGTCTGTCCTGTCCCTTGTCTGTCTTAAATGCTCTACTTTAAGTAGTAATTGCACTTTATGTATAGTCTATAGTGTGTGTGCACTATATACAGTGTATATGGTTGAAATGACAATAAAACCCACTTGACTAGATTTACGTAAATTCAGCATGCTTTGTTCACTCAATATGTGCGAATGTTGATTTAAATGTGTGTAACTCTTGCAATAAAGGGTTAAAGCCATGACAAAAAAGGTCATACCTGAAATTAAATGTAATTAATTGCTGTGAATGGCAGCTCTGAACACTAGTTCACTTTAAGCAATTCACAACTTGTCTGCTAAAACCATCAAATGGTCTATTTCAAGTGGCATTTCCATGGAAGATAACAAAAGTGTTTTACAAGAACTGACCAGCGGCTTGTTATCAGAAATAGCTGCATCTCAGAATGCAATATCAATGCTGTCTGCAATGCTGACAGCAACAGATAGGGCTGATACTCACGCAGCGTAGGACTGTGTGCGTGGGGCGATGGTTCGCTGGGTGCCTGTCTGAATGACATCAGGGGGGGTCATCATCACATAAAACTGACCTGTGGAAGGCATGGCAGTCATCAGTTAGCGATGAGGAAAAAGAAGACAGAAGGGCATCAGGGCATTAAAGACTGACTCAGGTTGCTCTAATGAAATCTCACAACTATGAGCCGTTACTTTGTAAAAAAAAAAAAAAAGCTCATCACACCCCAAATCCTCATGGACACAAAACGACACTTATTAGGAATAAACAGCACTGCTGGACCCCTCTAATGTAAAATCAACATGTAGACAGAAAAAAAACGGCAAGGCTGCCGAATGCCGAGACATTCACAACTAAAACCTACAATATACATATACAATATATATATAATATACATAAATATACATTTTTGAGAGGAAAATGCACATACTCCACTGTAGAGCATACAGGAGCCATCCCTTTCAGCTTTGCTATGAGGCCTGTAAGATACAAACGCCTCAGCTTGTTCAAAAAAAAAAAAACATGCCCAGTAGCACCAGATAACAGGACATTTAACTTTTTGACATATTATTTTGAAATACTAAAAATCTAGCCATCATCCCAAGATCTGGGGGGAAAACATAACATATATAAAATATTTTCAGCCTGTACTTAATACCTCTTTAAAACTAGAATTACCGCGTCATGTTTTTATGCCTCTGCCAAGTGGCAACCAGTTAAGTTTTCAGTGACTAAATTCCAGTGAGAAACATGCCGTGCTCACTTACAGACTATTTTTACAGAGGACTGATAGAGAGCTCCGTCACATGGTGCAACGACAATCACCTGAAGCTCAATATCAGCAGAACCGATGAGCTTCTGGTGGACTACCAGAGGAACAGGACAGAACACAAAGTTGTAGCCATGAATGTAGACAATGCTTAAAATATGACCGTTGCTGCAAAGAAGCTACAAAGCCTACAACGTGGATGCTTCACACACCCACACCCACATCCACACAAGTTCAGTATCCGACCTAATGTCTCCCCTTCGGTTCCTAAGTTACGGTGTTGAATAATGGGCAGAAAAGTGCTTTTGTAGACATTAGAACTGTCACAATTAAGCTGACCTTTGGGATATAAAATGTCATCATTTTATCCTATTAGCCATTTGTGTGACATTTTGTCATAACTAGTGTGCGAATTCTTGAGTTATAGCCAAAATATGTTTTGTGAGGTCACAGTGACCTTGACCTCAACAAATCAAATCAGGTCATCCTTGAGACCAAGTGGATGCTTGTGCCACATTTTCAAAAATTCCCTGAAGGCGTTCCTGAGATATCACGTTCACGAGGACGGAGGGATGCACAACCCGAAAACCTAATGCCTCCGGCCACGGCTATATAAAGAAGGTATCATGCAGAACTCCTTCGACCAATCAGCAGCTCTTTGGCATTTTCTCTCCATTTTGCTCCTTAATTTCTATGACCTCATTTTGTGAAAACTGGGTGTACAGTAGACTTGCCCTAGGAGCATACACCGATTACATTTCTTGCCCGCCGCCCCCACAGTCGTTTTGCCTTTTTAATAGAAATAAAACCCATTTAGTTCACTTTTGTGTATCCGCTGCCCAGTGAAAAGGTCTGCTCTACTCCATACCGCAGCAGCGTTGCAGCACAGAGTAGCAGGAGTCAGATTTAACTCATCACTTGACGAGACGATGGAGGAGGATTTGGTGTCAAAGTGAAAAGCAAAAGTGCAGAATCTGACCATTTATATCCTATATAATATATTTATATCTTTTAGAATAGATTATAAGTGTGTTTTCTTTCCCGATTCACTCGCAGCTCACAGAGACAATAGACCAGAAAATAAACCACGAGCCCACCGCGGAGCATGCGCCAATCCCTAAACAGCCCAAATGGTTAACATCATATTTATATACAGTCTATGGTTAACATGGGCACCGAAGGGAAGCGGGCTGCACTTTGCAGCGCTTCTGCCGTCTGTTTCAACCCGGCAGCTGTCAAAATGAGCCGCGCAGCAAAAGCTTGCAGGCATGCCACAGGCTCACAGAAAAGAAAGCTGCCCACTTCCTCCTACAAGGCCCTGGCTTCAGCTGTTACCCACAGCAAAAAACCTCATGGTCTTCTTCCCTTTCTGTGGCATCACCAGGCAGCCACTCACAACACCCGAAAGAAAAAACACAACAAGCAGCAAGCGCGCTCTGTTTTGTGGTTTTGTGCTGCTATAAAAGTATAATTGAGGCGTGTCAATTGACACTGCTAAATGGCCTTAAGGGTGTTACCCCGATTTTCCACTGTGCACGTCTGTGCTGAGTTCCGGTTTTCTTCCGTCCTCCACCACGTGCCAGACCACACCGGGAGCGTCTCAGAAGCAGAGCGTCTAGCCTGCCCGACTCGCAGATTATATTGTCTCTACCTTGTACTTTACAGACTTCTCTGAATTTGTGTCATGTGATGCAAGTACAACACACAAGTGCCTGCGTATTGTTCTTTTATATATATGACTAACCTGTATTGTTCAGCTGGGAAAGATGAAAGATGGGCTTAATACCTTAAAAAGGCAGGGTAGATGGTGTACTACTATGAAATAGTGTAGTGTCATGTGCTGGTACATGAATAAAATGTGTGTAGCGTTACTGCCACAAGCATGTGAGTACAACTGTTTATTAGCCTATATAAGCTACATTTGTTTTGTGGCCAGCTCTACTACTAGAGCTGCAATGATGAGTAGATTATTTTTCTGTCAATTGACTAATTAACTATTTTGATGATTCATTAATCGTTTGTTATTTTTCAAGCAAAAATGCCAAATATTCTCTGGTTTCAGCTTCTCAAATGAGAGGATTTGCTGCTGTTTTTGGTCATATATGAGAGTAAATTGCATATCTATGGCTTCTGTTGTTGGTCGGACAAAACAAGCATATTAATTACGTTTTTTTAACATTTTGTAAACCAAAGGATTAACCAAGAAAATAATCAGCAGATTAATCGATAATGAAAACAAACGTTGTTGAAGCACTAGACTCACGTACGTTCGTTATGGCCACAAGCATGACTCTCTTTCAAAAAGGAATAACTAAAATACAAGAGTGGATTAAACTGGGTCTCCAGATGCAGGTACAGGTCTCGGTTTCTTGCCTGTGCAGAGCACCAGTCTGGGCCAACAGTGCGGCAGAAAGCAGAGACACCAGCAGAATCACAGGGTGATTAATTACAAGGTCCTCCCATAAACACTGTCTAGGCAACAGTATGCCAGAACAAACAGATGCTGGTTGTGTTTAACAGAGCCAGGGGGCTACATCCTGCTCTACAGGCCGACCAAACCCTGCCCACCCTCTCAGACAGTCCACAAGCCTCGTCTGGATCACCACAATGAAACCGCAAGGACACAGAAGCCAGAAGATGAGATATGGCAGTAAAGAGGAAGAGCAGCAGAGTGGGTGGACATGTGACATGAAGCACACATCTTTTTATTGTTCAAAAGTCAATAAAACCTTAGTGTAGAGAATCTAATTAACCTTTTTTAAATGCTGAGGCACTGTTGGAGGGAAACTCTATGTCTACCTTTTTCAGAAATCATATTTCAATGACAAAAGGGCAACCTAATTTATAATCTAGAGTTCTTTATATAGCCCTACTTTCTTTCACATCAGCCAAGGCTGCGGGGCTCTTGGTTTATTTACAACTACTGAAAAAAGGACTGTTGTTCTCTCATTACGGTACTCAAAACACCTGTTTGCTATGGGGCTAATTTAGCCATTATTTTCAGTGACACTGCCGTAAGCTTCAAGCCAAATTGAGTGTGAGAACTGACTCACCCCCTGCCTGTGTTAGTGTAGGGTCCGTGGCGGCCTGCACAGACACAGTCCCGTCGCTCACCGCAGTTGCGGGGAAGTAAGCGAAGCGCGTCTCCCCTCCCACCGCCTCTCCTGCTGGGCTTCCTCCATTACTGAAAGGGTTTTGGATCACAGCCTTTTGACAGATAAGAGAGAGACAGAGGCGAGGCTTGAACAAGTAGCAATGGAGCAGTCACTGCAGGTAAACATACACCTCGGTCTTTGTCAGACTCAATACTGGTATCCCCTCTAGACCCCCAAGCAAGACGCAGTGTAGTTTGACAGCTGGGATTAAGGGAGGAAAAAGAAGCAGCAGTGATCTTGTTAGCAGAGATACCAGCAAGGTCAGTAAAGACATCAGTGTACTGCAAATGAAAACAAATCTGATCTGCTCTTGCAAGGAACATTGTATGTTTTTGAATTTGCCATCGTGCCTTATTCTGAAACACTTATGCAACTGCATTTTTAATCTCCATGAGTAGCTCAGAGGAATTACTCACTCCTGCAACTTTAATGACAAAGAAGGAATATGTCATCCTGTATAATGATATGTCTCTTTCATGTCTGGACAACATTGGGTTTTATGGCACAAGCAAGCGACATCAGGACGTGTCTACAGAGGCAATACTTGTTAGCAGGATTAATTCATCGTTGGTTTTCATTTCTTAAGGCAGACTGTTTGAATGATAAAAAGGTAAAAATGTCGCCAGCCTCCTTAAAGGGGAACTAAACCCGTTTTCAAAATGTATATATGTTATTCCTATGGTCTAAGACAGTCCGAAAATATTAGTAAAGCATGAACGACTCTCTCCCAAATCCCAAAACTAGAGTGCTGAAACTCTCAATTTGTGATGTAATCAAGTATAAAGACTGGAACTCCTTCATAGACAATGAATTGGGAAAGATGTTATAGATGACACTGTTTTAGACCTGAGAACACTACAATAGAATACAGCTCATTTAAGTATGGAAAAAAAAAAAAAAAATCTTCTGTGGGTCTACAAAATCAGTCTCCCATTCATTGTCTGTGGAGCAGCTCCAAGCTGAGAGAGAGGACATGTAGTTACAAATATTGATTACACTTTTCTCAACCATAGAAATAATATATTGAAGTTATTAGTTTAGGTGGTGTTTCCCTTTTAAAGATCGTGGCATTACTTGAAGACTAAAGCGTGCAGTTAGTCTTTAAAAACAGCCCATATTACCAGTGGGTTATCTTCGATCAATAAAAAAGGGGGAGATGTTGGTACCTGAGCCACAGCCTGAGGAGCCCCAGTGAAGGCGGCTGTAGAGACAACACTCACCGCTCCTCCCCCATCGTCTCTTCCCTCGAGGTGCTGGTGGTCAGTCACCTGAACAACACGGTACGTCACCTGCAAGGGGGAGAGAGAGAGAATGAAAGAGAGAATGAGAGGAAAACAAAGTGAGCAAACAATTGTTTTTTTATATAATTTACTACAGTCCCTTTAACATGCATACTGTGTCCAAATCAAAGCCTTACCTGACTTGTAGATTTGTTTAGCATATCTATTGCTTCCATTCAGCCGAGCCTAGTATGTGACCCTACAGCCCTTATCGCAGTAGTGCATTGATCTCACTTTAGGCACATTCTGAAGCATAAGCATATTGTATCCTTCTCGATTTGCTTATGCTTCAGAATGTGCCTGATTCAATTTAAAAAAAAAAAAAAAGTCAAGAAAGTGAGTTCTCTTGTTCCAAGAATCAGTATTTGTATCCCTCCATCATGTGACTCTCCTCCTGACTGACATGTGACAGCGGCCCCATGCCAATCCCAGACCAGACTGCAATCACATGATCTCTCACCCTAGCCTTGTTTACCCCAAATGAGCCACATGGATCACTGACTTAATACCCTCCGGTGTAAATTATCCCAATAAGGACAAACCAACTTCAATATCACACAATTTCATATATACCAATCAAAATATATTTTTTTTTTTGCATCACTGTCCTATTGTCCATCACTGACCACCGCTGGAGTGAATACAAGGCTCTCACACCTTCTTAAACATCAAAGTCATGGACTTTTTAAGGACTTTCCTGGGCCAATTTTCTCTAATTCAATGACCCAACATGCCTTAGTTTGAAACATAGATCAAGGTTACTTATTGTTCCAACTCTGGTCATTTTTATAATAAAACTAGCAGGCTTCATAGAAGCTTAAAAACAAAATAATTTAAAAAAGAGAGAGAATAACACTTCTGAATTGTGCTGTGGTACAGTGGGGGCAGACTGTGTGGTCACTTCCCTAACACAGCACAGCAAAACAATATATAGAACTTGTATTTATATTTTGCAGAAAATCTATAAATTCAAGTACTTTCAATGACCCATGTCTATATTCAAAAACTGATCTCCTCCCCCCCTAAAATTCACAAACTTTCAAGGATTTCAAGGACCCGTGGGAACCATGTGAATACCACATTAGTGGACAGCAAGAGACACTCTTGACAAAAGTCACCAATCAATCATGGGACTACACACACACCACACACACACCCACACACCCACACCCACACACACACACACACACACACACACACACACACACACACACACACACACACACACACACACACACACACACACACACACACACACACACTCTTCAGGTAATTTAGAAGCTGCTATCCTCCTGACTTATCTTTGGAATAGAGGAAGAAGCTGATGTGTTCATAGAAAAACACAGCAACATAACAGGAAAACCTTACACAAAAAGGACTGTTCATGGGAGGAACTTCTCACTGGGAGGTGACAGCACTAACACCCAGTATGACTAGGCCTAAATCGCAAACAGTACATCCATGTGGGGAGGAAAGTTGTTTACTGAATATCACATGATCTACTACCACTGTCATGTGGCGCTTTGCATGCAACTAAATCCATTCAACCACATACATCAATATGTAATGTGAAGCTCTGTCGGTTGCTAATTATGTCATCTCTGCACAAACCGTCGTTTATTTGACCTGGCAATAATTCTGAAGTGTTCCGTTTTCTGTTATGAGTGCTGAACAGATCTGTTATTGCCATTAGTAACTTACCTGACCACCCTCAGTGCGGAACTGATATTGTATGTTGTGGTCACCAAATGCTGCAGCCTGCTGAACACTGGCTATTGTAACAGCTGTCTGCTCTTCTCCTGTTCCGTCTCAGGGGGGAAAGAGGACAGAAAAAGCCAGTTGTGAGAATGGAAAAGAACCAAAACTAATAAAGACATCTATCAAGCCCTGAGTTCAGCTGCCGAAAACAATATGTACCACTGCATGTTGCTGTTTACAAAGAAAAGGAAATAAATGCTACATGTTTGCACACATCTCATTATACATAGGTATTAATGAAGTTGCTGGGCATCTCTCTCTCTCTCTCTCTCTCTCTCTCTCTCTCCAATTTTCAATTAAAAGGGACTTTACTGGTATTGGGTCTCAATAACAATGTTGCCTAAGCATCAAAATACAATTTGTCAAACAAGATCATGACAACATTAAGATTGATTTATATAAATTACATACAGTATATTTCTCTCTTAATCTCTGTCTACCCGCAACTGATTGAGGCAGATGGCCGCCCACCTAGACCCAGGTTCTGTCCATGTCTCTGTCTGTTAAAAGGAAGTTTTTCCTCGCAGCTGTCGCACCGAATGCTCTTGCAAGAATTGTTGGGTCTATGTAAATTATAGAGTGCGGTCCAGACCTACTCTATCTCTAAAGTGTCCTGAGATACCTTCTATAAATACATTTCAATTGAATTGAATACTTTCGGCTATTATTTGTCATACAAAATATAGTGCGCAGGTGCCAGATGTCAATGACAGCTTAATAGACAACGTTACATACTTACCTTCAGATGTCTGGACAACCTCTTCTTCTTGCTTTTCTTGGCTGCAAACCCGAAAAGCAAATAAGGTTAACTCAGTTTCAACGCAACCAGCGTTCGTGAGTATTCTGGATAAAATAAATATAATTACTGACCCTCAACTTTGCTTTAGCTGATGACAAACTTGTGCATGACGCCAGTCAACCAACAGCACAATCGCAATGTAAAAACACAACATTGCTACTGTCCTCAGGTTACCTAACGTACAGTGGCTGATAACACACTCGTTTGTGTTGTAATGCCTAACCTAAGCTAACGTAGCTATTGTAACGTTACTGTTATTAGCTAACCATGATCATGTTTTTCACAACTGGACATTGCTATCCAGCTTGCAAAGTCTTCCACTTCTCTTTCTAACTTAACTGTAGTCTTTAGCTTGAATTCGTTTTAACAACAGTTTTAGGTCAGGCCTTAGTTGGCGTCGTAAACTAGCTATCCGAAATAGCATGTTGTAGCTAGCTTGTCCCAGTTAGCCATTTTGGCCGACTCTCGATTACCTTGCGCTGTCCAGACTCTGTTCAAGCATATCCATCAGGGTTATAATAAAAAGTGATATTCGGTGTCACAGACGGAGATGGAAGTGCTGATCACGGGAACAAACACTCGGGTCATGTGAGAGAGACAGCCCAGGACACGTGAGGTATGGCTCGGTGTCGAAGTTAAAATGGAGACCGCTGCTGCCGCTGGGTGACTGCCTATGGTGACTGCTGGGTGACCCGAGCCGACTCCATCAGCTGGCGCAGGATGGACGATTTAACGCGTTCAAAGCAACTGTACATACTGTATATGAAGCAACGATTCGCAGCTTCCGATTCGGCAGTTAGGGTTAAGGGAAACATAAATTACATTGCTGAAAGAATGGTCCTCAGTTTTTTTTTTTTTGCACCACTTAGTGTAGCGTTTTAGACATTTTAGGTAAAGCATTAAAGCTGTCTGAAATCCACTTTGAGATTTGTGAAAGCTTTATTCTCTTTGTGTATGTGCAAAAATAGGATATTTCACATATTTCACAGATTATTGTTTTCACGTGTTTGACATGAATATGCAAAAAAGGAGATTTCGCTTTTTTTTTTATTATATCAAGACCAGGGGATTCTTCATGTATTGCATTTTCACATAAAATAAATCTTTCACAAGTGTAAAAATATTTAACCTCTCTGGAATAGTCCTGATTTGACAAGTCTAGGCCTAGTCATTACAGCCAAATTCATATCTGGGATGTTGGTCACCTGTGGACAAAAACAGAGCAACAAAAAATCTGAATAGTCCTGAGAGTATAGGCCTATCAAACGTATCTTTAACGGATAAAAAGTAACTGGTCTGTCCGACGTTTGAACAAGCATGTTCTGAAACGTGTATAGGCTATGACACATAAACATTATTGATCCCCAGAGAATAACACTTAGAACAGTCTTGTGTCCTTGCAAAATGCAGCGTCCTACATCCCAGCATTTGTCTTCTGTTTATTTTAGTTAATTTTTAATACTCTTTCACCATCACTTGTCAAACGCTTTATAAGTTTATTTTTGAAGTTATTAAGTTTATTCATCCAACTCTCCAGCCATTCTTCAAAATACACTGCAGTATTCGTGGTGCTTTAGCGGTGGTTTTGCTAAGGGATTTTGACTTAACAACATACACTCACTTCACCCACACCAGTAGTCCTACAGCTAAAACTAATACAGTCCAATACAACAACCACAAGTTATACTGTCCCGTTTTGACAACCTTTGACTGGGGAAGCCTGAAAGGTATTGATTCAACATTATGGTCATGTTAGAGGCTGTTGTTTGTTGTGGTGTTGAAATGTAAAGTGTGTTTCTAATGTTTTGTCAACCCTTTTGTTGTTATATTATGTAAGGCTTTAAATGAAACATAAACTATTCTGATTAATATTGCTCTCTCCCTAATTTGAAATTATAATCTAGTAATCATGAGGCCATCATGGGAGGAGGCCTCGGGGAAGACCTAGGACTAGGTGGATGGATTATATCTCCAACCTGACCTGGGGACGCCTCGGGACCCCCAGTCGGAGCTGGTTAATGTGGCTCGGGAAAGGGAAGTTTGGGGTCCCCTGCTGGAGCTGCTGCCCCCGCGACCCGAGACCGGATAAGCGGACGAAGATGGATGGATGGATGGATGGATGGATAATAAAAGAAACGTGTAAGGGCTTGCCTTGAATACGTGCAAAAACAAAATGGCATATACATTGGTCCAGTCCATAGACAGTAAAAGAAAGGTCCAGTGTTACAATTTTAACTTGAAGTGGCCACAGGTGGTGAAAGCAAATAATGATGTTGAAATAAAAATGGAACAAAATCAAGGCAAAACAAATATGTGTATACAAGAAACCTTAAATTACATTATAACTTTGTATATGATCGTAGGTTACCAAGTCATACTTATGTGTAACTTGCCATGTAGGCCTATTATGTTGAGCTTAAGTAAGTGACTTGGCGACCCTACAGTTTGCCGTGAACTTTGCCACACTTAAAGCGGAACGTTTCTTCTTCGGCTTTTGTTTACGACTCAGAAATGAGGAGCAACACTTTATTCATTGGTGATTTGTCGTAATCCCCACAGTTTAAGCAATTTAAACCATCAGACAATCGATTGTGCCCATTGAAATTGATTTAGCACGCTTTCCCAAAAATCCTAAATAAGTTTTAGTTTGTCATTCACTAACTGAAACCACGGCGACACCGACTGACTTTTTGTTGAATTTGACAACGATTCAACCGCGGCTAAGCCAATCAGTGTAGAGAGCGTTAATTCTCGTCACTTCTCATTGGCTGGAATGGGAGGCGGTCCCTCATCTTCCTCCTCTGGAATCACCCTAAAATAAGTCCGATCTCTCCTCCTTGGGTGAAGGTTCATTGCGGTCGTTAGCTGTCTACTACTGCATAGTTAAACCTTTCAGCAAAAATGTCTGGTCGTGTCCTCGTCGGAGTTAAGCGTGTCATTGACTATGCTGTTAAGGTAATATCCTTTCAACGAGCGTATTTAGGTTTTAAAGTAATTTCCTTTACCTACTCACTTGACTTTCTGTGTTCAGCTAACGTAACGTTAGCTAACGTTAGCCTGTTGATACCAGCTGTCTGTGGCACAAGAGCTAAGTAACACAACTAACTGTTCACGTATTTGACAGATAACCTGTCAGTCTGCAGCTAAACTCATTTGGTCATTTTACAGCATGCAGCATGATGAATAATTTAGATTATTGTTAGCAACGCTGCAATGTACGACTTTCTGCTGATTACCTGAACAGCTGTAAGGCTGATGTTTTCTAGTTATGTAACCTAATGTCTATCTAGCTGAACTACTTGACATGTTCATCTTTAAAGGTACAATATGTAACATTTCTGCATTCAATTGTCTAAAAACAAACATACCTATGTTATATATTTTTATGAGTTGTGTTCTTACTGTATTCCAAATCTTTCCACCAAATGTCAAACCCAGAGAAATCTGTTATTTTATTTCTGACACGGGACGTTTCCTTTAGTCGCCTGTCAGTGGCGTCATATAACCTTTCACCCTCAAAACACTAGCACCCAGATGATACGTTCGATAGTAATTGTAAATCATACAATGTCACAGAAAGAAATACTCGTAACCGTAATACTGCCACACGGCATCGTTTTGTGATTAATTACATGCCACTTTGCAACCCAGTAATACAGCAGAGCCCTTATTTATTGATACATTTCAATATCGATCCAGCTTAACGTTACTACAATGTGCTGGTTGACAAGTAGCTAACGTTAATGCTAATGCTTGGTGGGTAACATTATGAGGTTACAACATCGTTCAACACGCTCAGAGTTATTTTTAGTAAGATTGTTTCAACCACGGTTAACAGCACTGGGCTAACCCATGAATAAATTCACTCGTTAACGTTAGCTCTTTAGATAGACGATTAATCTAATGCTAATTTAGCCGGCTAGCACACCCCGGTCGGTCTGCCTCACTCCCCCGGCGCAAAGAGACTTCATTCGGTATGAGAGCTGACAACAGCCCCGGGACATACAGTTACCGTTAGCCCCCAGCCAGCTAGCAGCAAGCCACTACCATTACAGCAATCCGAACCCGGCCAGCACTTAACTCCAGTGCCGGGTGTTAATGATGCTAACAGCAGTTTAATGTAGCGTCGGGAAACCATATCTGACCATATCAGACCCAGGCACCCAAGTCAGAACAACGTCCATCCATAACGTTAGCTACGTCTCCGTTAGCACTACCACTGTTCGTGCCAAACATCTCCTTCCTGCCGAATTTCTTCCCCCTTCACATTTAGCTGTCTTTACAGTTAGCTACATTAACCCGAGAAAAGCATCCATGGACAAAAGGTGGGTTAAGCACCAAAACGACTAGTTAAGATTACAGCAAAGTGAAGGGGAAGATCATTCCGGGCAGCTCGGAGATCTCCTGCTGATGAGAGCTTATCCAAAAATGAATACATATTTTGCCAGCCACAGGGCTCCTGTTTAAACATGCATCACTTTGCCTTTTCACCTTTTAAGACACCATGCTGGCTCACTTACTGTGTGAGTCTCTCTGTCATCGTGTCTGACAGTTTGCCCTAGAATCCAGGCTATCTGGATTGTTTGTTATTCATCTGGAACCCCTGTAGTGACTCTGTCCTGTGGCCTTCTTCCTCCTCAGATCCGTGTAAAGCCGGACAAGAGTAGCGTGGTGACGGATGGTGTTAAGCACTCAATGAACCCCTTCTGTGAGATCGCTGTGGAGGAGGCGGTCAAGATGAAGGAGAAGAAGCTCATTAAGGAGGTTGTGGCTGTCAGCTGCGGGCCACAGCAAGCACAGGTGGGTGAGATGGGGCCAGACTCTGCACCCCTGCCTTGTTAACCAATGTCCTTCAGACATACAGTGTTGTGTGGCAGGGCTTCTTTTTAGTGGTTTCACTGTTTTATAGGTTTTCGCTGGGCTTTGCATCTTTATCTTAAATACATTTTTAGCGGAATCATGCTGTAATTAAGTGTTATGTGTAATGTATATGTACATAATATAACGTCACAAATTTGTAAAATATAATTATTTTACACCTTTTTTAATTAAATAGTTGGAATTCCACGTATACAACAGCCAGTGACATACAGTATAACCACAATTTTAGCTCCAGAGGGTTTAATTAGTCAAGCTGTAATTAATCAGGTGCAACTTCAGAAGCGAGCCAACATGAGAAAGGAGGTATTATGCATAATGTGTTAAAAAAAAAAGTCGTTATAGAAGTTACCTGTGGTTGTGTCCGTCTTTGATTGTTGATTTGAAGAAGGCCTGAGGGCCGAATCGTCATCAGAATAAAAAGAGAGATGCAAATGGAGCCAGAGTGTGCAACACTTCTTAATTTCATAAAAAAAAGTAGTTATTTTTAGGTTTATTTGTTATATATGTGGAGATAAATGTGGTATAAATTGTAGCCCCTAACACATTGTGTTTTAATCCTTTTGGGTTGGGTAAAATTTGTAGTGGGGAGCAGAATTATTCTAATTTCCCCTCAAAACAAGTTATTTGACCCATATTTCTCCCTCACTTAGGAGACCATCCGTACTGCCCTTGCCATGGGAGCAGACCGTGGCATTCATGTGGAAGTGACTGGGAAAGACTACGAAACCTTGGGACCCCTGCAGATCTCCAAGATCATGGCTGCTTTGGCCAAGAAGGAGGAAGCTCAACTCATCATCCTTGGCAAACAGGTTTAAAAAAAATGCGGGTTGATTTCACTCATTAAATCAGATCAAACTTCCTGCTCTCGTACTGTGATGAAGTTGCTGTGCAGTGCACTACTGTTACCTTTTAATGACTGTAATGTGTTGCTTTCGTAGGCTATCGATGATGACTGCAATCAGACTGGCCAGATGACAGCAGCCTTACTGGACTGGCCTCAGGTGAGTTCTACCTTTTTAATGCATTTATTCTTAACAGGACCAAGCCAACCTAAAATAAGATCAGCCTGTTGGTCTGACTCTTAAGTGATCATCACTGTAAATGAGATCATATCAGTTTCTCTTTTTTCCCCAACTTTTTCTTCCAGTTTGTTTTTACAATCAAATGTGTGACGTAGCAGCGCTGATATCAGCGTGTTTGGGTTGCCTCCATAAGTTAGCGGAGACCAGTTTGAGTCCGTAAGAGCAGCGGTGATCCTGCACAGATCAGGTCAAAGGCTGCAAGGACAGTTGAGGTGAAGTTCCACTGGCTGGCCAAAAGATGGAGCACTTTGTTGACATGTTATCTCACAGTTCTCACAGTGTACAGTTTGAGCAGTGTGAGGCACATATTATAATGTAAATCCAGAACATTTTACATCATTCTTACAGTCATATTATCACAAATTACCAACCTCATGAGCTATTATCATACGTTTTCTATTCTTAAAACATATTATTATTATTAGTATTATTAATATTAATAGTATTATTAGTATTATTATGAATATTTAATTATTAGTAAGAGTTGTCTGTGCTTATGGTTCTTTATTTGTGCTTATTGTCCATTAGCCTGACAAGCCAGACCCACATCAAGATGTTGGGTCTGGGAACTCACATTGACAGGGCTCAATCCGAGGGGCGGGATAAACGGTTGTCTTTCAAATTCCCTCTGCACACAATAGGATAGCGCTACAACCAACCAGAGCAACGCTAGTTGATAGATTAAACTTTTTTGATTATGCCTGCTTTAGAAAGTTAACTAGTCGCAAGTTTGCGGTAAAATGCAGTTGGGTTGTCGAGGTCAAAACACTACGTAGCAGCTGTGAATCAAATAAACGTATTATAAATAATGTTATGTAATTTTTTACTCTTACACTGAATGTTTGCTGCTTCAATCCAGATGAGTATTGAAAAGTATTTTCCGCAACTGAAAAAAGGCATGTGTTGAGGATGAGGACCAGCCTGAACTGGAGGTATCGGTTTGAAACAGAGCTGAACAGTCCGACCAGTGTAATTAGTTATGTTATTAATTTGTTTACAATATTTTCAGGCTTCAACCAGTGAAAGACGGGGGCAGAGAGAGAGAGAGATACGGGGCAACCCCCCCACACACCACCACAAATTGCTTTCTAATCTGTGGGAAACGCTGTCGTGTCCCTTCTTAAATAAAATGAACAAACACATTTACCCTGGATTAGTTACAATTAAAGTGTAGTTAGTCTTAGGGCTGTGCTCGATTTGAAGAAATTCTTAGTCGACTAACACTCATTCAATTGTATCGACTAATCGATTAGTTGATTTAATCGACAGATCTGTAAATCTGAGTTTCTCCGCAAAGAGTCATGCAAAAGCACCACTTTAATTCTTGTGTTTACCAGAGATGTGCTCGTACATTTCTTGGAAATAAGTCATTCAGCATGAAAAAAGCATAAAACATGACTAATCGACTAAAGAAAACGACCGATTAGTCGACTAATCGACTAAGAGGGGGCAGCCCTAGTTAGTCTACTCAGCAGATGTGGCACATTGACTGTCTCATGAACTTAAATATCCTCACACCATTGCAAAGTTAGAAATGATGATGTGCGAAAATGTTTTCCAGATGGACAGGATTTGACAACAGTTATTATTGTTTGTGTGTTTAAGTTTATGAATTTGCACTGTATCTTCATGTCACAGGGTACATTTGCGTCAGAGGTGTCATTGGAAGGTGACAAGATTAAAGTGGTGAGAGAAGTTGATGGTGGCCTGGAAACTATTAAGATCAACATACCAGCAGTGATTACCGCTGACCTTCGACTCAACACCCCCAGATATGCCACCCTGCCTAACATCATGGTAGGTAGCAGGGAAATGTGTTCAGAAATGCAAGAGGCAAGAATAAGACATGAAATACTTTTCAGGAATGAACTTGGATTTTGTATTCAGAAAATGAAACTGTAAAAAAAGGCATTGTTAAGTAAATTAGTTAAGATAAGATAAGATAGACTTTATGGATCCCACACTGGGGAAATTCCCTGGTTACAGCAGCTCAACATTCAAACACAACAGGATAAGAAAAATACACATTAAATAGAATAGAAAAAATACAATAGGAAATAGACAAAATAAGAGTAGGAGTAATAGAAATATGTACACTATTAACACCTTTTTTTTATACAGATAGGTAAAATAAACAAATATATTATTAAGTAAATGTATACAAAATTTTACTTAACATTTTCTATACAGCAGTCACTGTTCTTACTTGTTAGACTGACAGGTACTGTTTTCAAACACAGACAATTATAATAATAATAGTAATAATGATAATAATAATACATTTCATTTGTAGAGCACTTTTCATTGAAAAATCCATCCCAACGTGCTACAGGAGTTTAAGAACAGGGTAAAAACAGAAGCAAACCAAAGAAGTAAAGCTAAACAAATAAAGAAAAAATAAGGATTTACCCAAAAGCTTGCTTAAAAAAGGTTTTTAGGCCCTTCTTGAATGAGTCAGTGGTTTGTGGAGCCCTCAGGTGGTCCGGGAGGGAATTCCACATTAGAGAGGTGATCGGGCCGCATTTTTCTGTCCGAGCCCGGCACTTGTCCGACACAGTTAAAATCTCATTTTATTTCTCATACTAATGACACATGTACGTTTGTTTGTGTGGAAAGCCCGCTTTTATTAAGCAACTGTAGGAAGGCATTCAGAAATGTCAACAGATGAGCGCATCAGCGCACACGGGGCAACAAGCGCACGTTAATGAGCTGTTTAATTTAAAAATGTTCAATGTGTTAAAGGACAATTCCGACACAAAACGAACCTAGGGGTTAATAACGGATGTGTACCCACTCTGTCGTTCTCTGGGACATGTTTTCATGCTAATTGATTGTGTTTGTAGCTTGAAAGAAGCTAGCACGGACCGCTGATTAGCTTACAACGCTAGTATTCGGGGCACAGGGAAAGTAAAAACAAATCGCTATTTTGTACCACTAAAAACGCTCAAAATATCAACAAACTTCAACTGTAGCATAATGAGGGTCCCTACATGTTAACCGAAGCATTGAGAACTTTGTAAGTGTACAGACAGTTTATTGAACGAAGAGCTGCGGGAGCTCCGTGCTCGGGTACCGTCGTGCTCGGGTCGGGTATCCATCCTCTATTCCACAGGCGCAGAGGGGCTGAGCAGAAAGTCCGATACCCCCATCATGCAGAGCTTGATCCTGGGGGTAGAAGAAGGACTTGTTTCCGGAGCGGAGGTTACGTTGAGAAACGTACAGTTAAGATACTAGTAAACATACCTGCAAACTCAGAAGGGCTGAAAAAGGTGACCCATCTCTACCGTGTTTACTTCAGCTGCTAGCTAACGGTAGGCTAACGTTACCTGCTGTCGAGTGTAGTGTTACCGTAACTAGCGTCCCATGCGGCGATGTTTCAGTTCCTCTAACGTCTGTTTTCGGAGCATCAGAGAGAAGCGCAGGCATTTATAAGTGGCACCTAAATAAGGCACCGAAATACGCGTTGCTATTCGGTCTGGTAGATAACGGTCGTTAAGGCACCTCGGACCCCCCCCCAAATAAAAACTCTTCGGGTCTACACGATTCACGTGGATGACATTTTCCCATTCAAAACGGCGATTTTCGCCGAAAAGCAACTAGTTTGCAGGTATGAGTAAAGTAGTTCAGAATGTGTACTTTACCCTTCTCCTGTGTTTTCCTACTTTTCAGAAAGCCAAGAAGAAGAAGATAGCCAACATGAAGCCTGCAGACTTGGGGGTGGACATTACATCCCGGTTGGAGGTGTTGAGAGTGGATGAGCCGCCACAGAGACAGGCGGGAGTGAAGGTGGAGACGGTGGAAGACCTGGTTAGCAAACTGAAGGAGGCAGGGTTGGTATAGAGCCTTTAGGAGCAAGAGCACGGAGCACGGAACTTGGCAGCAGGGTGAGTACCACTGTAACTACCAATGTAGAGCCTGACACAAAACTAGATTATTATTATTACATTACTAACCAAATATATGAGCAACATCCTAAGCAAGGATCCCACAGATTCAGTATCAAACAGTTTACAATGATTTGTAAAGATTTGACCTACTATTGTGTCAGCTACAGCTACAACCAACAATTATTTACATTAACAAGTAATCTGTGAATTATTTTATAGATTGAGCGATTTAATAGTCAATGAATTTGAAAATGTTGTAATATGAATGTTTTTGGGTGGTCAATATAAGCCAAATGAATATTCCTGATAAACCTCTATTGAGCTCTTGATTATGACTTCAGCTTATGTATGCATGCTTCAAAGTTACCTCCTGTGAGGAATGATAGAATTATTTGCTCTGAATATTAATGTTACATCCTTTATTATCACCATCTCTTCATCTTAAAAAAAAAAAAAAAAAAAAAATGAATTGCTTTATCAAAGAGTATTATTATATGTGTCTTGTGGTGATGGAAGCCAAACTAATAAAATATTTTAATTGCAACTCATATCGATCTACTCTCTCTCCTTGCAGGACTCTCTAATTAATAACTGGACTGTATTGCATAAGCATACCCGGAGGACTATCTTATGTATCGGTCTAATCCCTCTGTTTGAGACCGGGACTCCTGAGGATATGCAGGGAGGTACTGACAGGAGGGGAGGAGTACTGAGAAACACTGTCCTGCAGCAGCCCCAGACAACCCCAAAAGGATCATCTTGTCTTTTATGTGCATTTTAACTTCCATTCATCTGTATCATAAGCTACTAATCTGACTTTAGACAAGAAATCTTTATGCAATAATTGAAACCCAGAAACATCTATCACTATCATTCATGCTGCTGTTTGTATTACACTGTACACTACCAGTACGATGCATTTCACCAACAGGTACTTGGCTGTTTAATCTTGTGTATCTGTAGTCACACATGTTGAGAGGTCCCGTTTTTGTAAAGGATATATGTAAATATGGACCCAAACATGGTGAGATGATAACGTCCTTCAAGATTAGTGTCATGTCTACTGGTAATTTGTATAGTTCTTGTAATTGTAACTGGGTTTCAGGACTGCGTCGACGGTGTCTCTCAGTATGAGCAGGGGAAGATGATCATGAATCCGACTTTTACCGTAAGCGCCTCAATTCTGTTGATTGTGCAGAACATTACCATCACAATAAAGCAGCCAGTCTTTTTCATATCTAAATACACATGTGACTGTTTCTTTTAGTATTTGCTGTAGTGTAAACTTGACATTGTAAATAGGGGACAGATTGTGGTGGAAAAAAAGGGGGATATTTGTTGGAGTGGTGGTGAGACTGAGGGATTTGTGGATCGAGTGTTTCACCCTGGTGAATTGATAGTATTATTTCTGTAGCACTGTTTTTACAGTATAAAATGCTACATTACATTTGGCCAGGAACCAGCTTCTGCACCATCTTATGTTAAATCAAGTAGTAAGACTTGAAAAACACTTAGTTGCCAGATAATTACACATGGCTGAATCTGATTCAGTGTAATACAAAAATAAATCCTGCTTACTGGAAAGTCATAATGTTCAGTTTTTGAGAGGTGTTAATTCAACTATATGATAAGTTTGGAAGCTGCAGTTTGTGCTGCTGATGAATCGTATTGCACTATACTGAGGGGTGTTTCTAATATTTAGCCTGATAGGAATGGGGTGGACAAAATATTAGAAGCACAAGCACCACAAACGATAGCCTCCAAATGACCATTACATTAAATTGCCACCTTTCTTGAAATAAAAAAAAAAAAACAAAAAACTAAACATTGCATCCGTTCAATATTAACCATGAAGTCGGGAAATAATCTAATACATTTATAATAGTCATTGAAGTCCTAATGAAATGTCATTTGTAATGTAATCACAATAGCAGTGTTTATTTCAGGGAATTTTTATTTAATTCCAGCTTTTTTTTGTTTTAATCACTTGAAAGGCCAGCAGCAGCGTCTTCCCCAAAAATTTGAAATAAAAACTGCTGGAATTAAACTTTCTAATCGTTTCATGTCATTGTTATTCATGTGCTTATTAAGTTCAAAATGTATACATTAATATTAAACACGTTGGCTCTCCCCAAACATGAGGGAAGGGTGTATTGCAGACAGGGCGTTTGTATTATGTATTAATTTGTGCACACAGAGAGAGTATGGATGTAGGACCTGAACTGGCGCCTGAGTGTAAAAGAAAAAGAGCTGTGGTAAGGGTACCAGCAGGATGGAGCCCACCACAGAGACCGCATTGCTTAATAAATATAACAACTAAATCACCATAGGCACGCCATCATGTGGCAACTTTATATAAGGAGACACGTTGACGTTAAATAAAAAAAAAATTGGCTTCTTAACAAAACAGAAATCAAACCGGCACTGTTGTGTGAAATGAGATATGGGGCGTGGCTTCACGTGCACAATTAAGGCTTTGACTCAGCACAGGTGAGCCACTCGCGCGCCCTGCTGAGCTGACGGGTCTAGCTCGAGAGCGCACAGGAGGACAGGGGTTCAGTCACTGCTGGCCAAGGCCCCTAGGGTTTCTTCGCGTGTGTTTTTATATGCTTAGATTTTAACTTCAAAATTAGCTAAAAAAGAAAGGGAAAAATGTTCTCGGAACTTCTGTGTGAATTATGAGCTACGCTGCTGTGGTCCTGTTTTACTAAAAATGACGTGGCCGGATGATTTTGGGAGATTAAGCGCGGGTTTTCTGACCATTTTACTTAGCTTTACTTTTCAAGGTAAGATAATTTATTGAAGAAAAAAAAAAAAAAAACATGTCATAGGGCAACAAATGGGCTATA
Organism: Sander lucioperca; assembly: GCF_008315115.2. NCBI lineage: Eukaryota > Metazoa > Chordata > Actinopteri > Perciformes > Percidae > Sander > Sander lucioperca. Next base: position 15,433,518 of record NC_050182.1, on the reverse strand, counting down.
AATTGTGTTTCTGTTGCAAATATTTTTTTCATTTTTTGTTTCACGATGAATTACATTCTTATTTGTGGCTATTTTGATAGGAACAGACACTCACTATAAGCATAGGATATTGACTTGCCACAATTATTGCATAAACTGTAACAATGACTGAGAGATGATTTCTTTTTCTTTTCTTTTTTTTTCCTTTGTAAACGTATAATGTACTACTGACAGGTGCATACTGTGGACTGGTGGTTTCTCCTGTTGGTCCTACTCTGGTGAATGCTATATCTGGCAGCAATGTGACTCTGGCTGTGTCCTTCAGTGGTGCCCCTGACCCAGCGGTTACCTGGTTCATGAAGGATTTTAGCCTACCTGTCGTCACATGGGCTATTAACTCCAATACTCTCCCAGACATAGAGGAGAACAGAAGAAAGGTGCTGAGGATTGAGCCAAATGGATCCCTTACCTTTGTAAATGTGCCACTTGAGTATACCAGTAACTACACCATTGAAATGACTAAATCTGGACTGGGAAGATCCTCGACTACTTTCTCTCTGGAAGTATTTAGTGAGTACTCAGATTTTGGAGATGTGCTGTTGTAGGGTTTGGATTTAATGGCTGCTTAAACCTATACATTATATTAACCCAACCTTTCTTTGTTGATGCTTTCACACATGTATCTGCTTCTCCCACAGTTTATATTGCTCTATGCACTTGCTGTAATGACAAAAATGGAAAACCTTAGCTGGATTTGGCAACATTGGAATCTTCAGTAAATTTTAAAATCTGCTGTAGAGTTGTCACTTTGAACAATGTTTGTCTGAATTGTGTCTCTGGGCTGGATGAAGTTAGTGCTTGGGCAAATTGGCAGAAAATGGTTTCCAAAGCCACAAGTTGTGTTCACAAAAGATCCTCAATTTCCTCAAGTGAAGGTGAACTGCCTTGAAAAATCATGTAGATCCAAGATTTGAGTCAAGCCACACATGTGCTGCAGCATTTTTAGTATCTTTACGTTTACCTTAAATATTGACTGTCTGAAATATATTAAAAATGCATGAAATATATATATATATATATATATATATATATATATATATATATATATATATATATATATATATATATATATAAAAAATCTAAAACTTAATTGCAGTAATAAAACACTAAGTGCAGTATTACTGCAAGTTAGTTTTAGATTTTCATTGATTATCAACCAACATAAGTTTAATTTGTTCCAAAAATAAAACTGTGTCTGTGTGTGCATTAGTAACTTCAGTAGCCAGCCCCAAACAAGAGCCTTATCTTCCCCAGGTAGTCCAGTGAAGTTCCTGCCAGCTGTGGGAACCAGAGTTGACTCTGAAGGCAAAATAGTGGTCGCTATCCAATGTGTCAGTGAGGCCTGGCCTAAGGCTGTGGTGTCATGGTCCAAAGGCAGCGAGGCTCTCACCAACAGGACACCGTACCAGATCAGCAGTGACACCACACAGCTCGAGATTCTGGGTTACAATGTCAGCAAATTTCTCCTCCAAAACTACTTTTGTAACTGCAGCAACCCACTGGGCAGCCAGAGGAGGGAAATTCTGTTAACAGGTATAGTATTGCTGTTCTTGGTTCATTGGTTGTAACATTAAGCAACAAGTACTGATGTTGAATACAATTTTGAGGAACTGGTACTTTACTTGAGTAAATTAATTTTGTGCGACTTCTACTCTACAATATTACAGAGGGAAATACTGTACTTAATACATTTAGCAGATTACTAATTACTTTGCATATGAAGATTTTATATGTAAAACATTAAAGCTAATTCATGGTGAGACTTGTGTTACTGTAGGTTAAACAAGGTATATAAACTACGTGCATTTAGCTTCATATAAACAGGGTTTCCGCGGGTTCTTAAAAAGTCTAAAAAAGTCTGAAGGTCTAAAATTCAAAATCAAAATGTTAGGCCTTAAAAAGTCTTAAGTGTTGTGTTCTAGTTCTTAAATAATTTTAAAGAGGTCTTAATTTTCCTTCGTCCATGTAACGCTACCTCTAATGCTTATTGAAATGTTTTTTTTGTTTTTATTCTGTGGTGTTGCAGTTCTTTCTTTCGCTCGTCCAAATATAATTTGCTGTATATGTACAGATCATTATTACTCTGTCGCTTTTATTCAATTTGAATACATTTATCTATTTTGCAATTACTTTTGTGACTTTTGTGCATTTCGTTAATACTTTTATGTCATGATATAGGTCTTAAATTTCATTCATAATGGTCTTAAAACGGTCTTAAATTTGCATTGGTAAAACCTGCAGAAACCCTGATAAACCAGCCTAAACATTACAATTCTGCTTTTAAATGAATACCTCTTTTGACGCAGAAGAGGCAATTCTACAGAAAAGGGCTGAAATGGTTAGTCAATCCATTTGCAGATCGAGAGAAAATTAATCTTATTTGTTAATCTATTTAGATAATCCCTCATTTGAGATGATTTCAAGCTTTTCTTTGGGTCATGTGATAGCAACCTCTTCTACATATTTCATTATGTGCTGTGCAGGTGCTCTTTGGTTATTCTGGGTGTACTGTGTTTATTTCATCCTGTGAATATCCAAAGAGCACCTGTTAGTGAATACAATACAAGAAAGACCCAGCAGCGCTTCCACTCCTTTGTCTGCAGTAATCCATACATGTTTAGGTTCTGGGCTGTAAAACTTAAGCATTTGAATATGTCTTTTGGGGTTTTAGGAAACTGAGATGAGCATTTTTTTTTTTTTTTTTTTTTTAACATTTTGTAGACCAAACGAACTGTTTAACGAAGAAAAATAATTAGCAGATTAATAGATAATGAAAATAATTGTTAGCTGCAACCCCACTTCAGAGTGAACAGTTTTCCTTTTGATATTAACTAATATTTTCATGTCCAACACAGAGCATTGACTTTTAGTGTAACAGCATATTTTGACAGTGTTTGTATTGATGGTTACCTCTTCCACCACAGCCATACAGCACAGTGCAGTGATTGTGTCATTTCTAAATACTGTAAGGATTCTATTGCCCTCTGATTTGGAGCACTTGCATTACCTGAGTAAAAGGAAACAATGGGCCCTCAGACAGAGAGTTAAGTAATACCTGAGATTGCTTTCCCCCCCCCCCCTTTTACAACAAAGCTCTCTATTCTTGGTATACCTTCACCCCGCCCCTCTTCTGCCCTCTCTTGGTCTCCCCCTTGCTCACAACCCCTGTCTTTCTTTTTTTTTTAAATATAGCTTTATTAAAGTTTTACAAAATACAAGTTAACAGTAGGCTACATATCCTACCAGAGAAAAAACAAAAATAAAAACAATAACAATCTTAAACAAATGAACAAACCAGTGCTAATGTGCAAATTGAGCTAGTAAAGTGCATCAAGTGCATAGTCTTTCATAAAGTGCTGTAAATAACAAGATCAGTATGTTCCAAGGAAGGAGCCGTTTGTGGTCTAAAGTTCTTCTGAGTTCAGTGAGCACCTGTTTGCACACATCGTCACTGTTTAAAACAGTCTGTTGTAAAACCTTACAGCATCTCGTCTTCCATAATTTAAAACAATACATACATATGATTATTTGTATCAATTCCTTGTGCTTATCTGATAAATCATCTACGATACAGTACATTACAGACATATATGAAAGGTCAAAATTTACACCATACACTTTTAATTTGTCCCAGACTTATTTAGCTATGTAGCAGTCCATTAAAAGATGCTGTTGAGTCTCATCATCGTGTCACCCTGTCTTTCCAGGACCGTCAATCTCAAATTCCAGTTTGTTCTCTAATCACAATAGAACCATCGTCACATTGACCTGGGAGGTCCCGCCTACCTCTGTCGTTACAGGTAAAGTATTAATTTACTCAAGGAAGGCAGATCTGGAATGCTCAGTGTTTATTTCTCACAAGAATATCGTTAAATGTCACACACAAACCCAACCTTCTTGTTTTGATGTTGTACATCTCAGCAGAACTCAAACACTGAAAACAGAAACTCAACATAAGATAGGGGTGTAAACATTGTGGAACGTGTGAAGCCTCTAGCTGTGCGACACTGTTTTGTGGAAAACATACTTTAGGACAAAAGTACAGCAAAAATCAAATGTCAGTTTTTGTTGTCTCCTCTGTCCGTTTGTATGTACATAATATAACGGTAAGATTTTCCTAATCGAACAGGCCTGTAACATTGATAAATGAAACAGAGTACCACTATATGCTTTGGTGATTGATCAACTCTGATGCTAGTATCATACAAAACAGAATTTCATGTGCTTTTGCAAAGGGTTTGACATCCAAATGAAAGGACCAGACCTCCTGGGAAAAAATCACACCCAAACTAGCTTAAACCAATTCTACACCATCCAGCATGAACCTGGCACTACCAGGAGTGCAGACATCTTTATCCTCGATCCTAACTTGACGTACACGTTTCGGATTATCCCCAAAGCTCTTATGACAGAAGGAGACCCATCTGCGGCCCACAGAATTGGTCCAGGTATGGAACATTTGTTTGATTGGGTGTGTTAAAGCATTGTATTTCCTATCACAGGGTCAGTGATGGTGCCACAGTAGTTAAACCATTGCTTATTGTTTGTCCTGGTGATATTAGGTGAAGGGCTGAGTAGATCTGCCATCGCTGGCATTGCAGCTGGAATCCCCTGCAGTATTCTCTTCCTAGTCCTGCTGGGCGGCTTCATCTACTTCTGTGTCTACTGGAACAAGAACAAAAGTAGGTGCTTGCTTAGCAAAGAAAGTAGGGGCTGGGCGATATGGACAAAATTAAATATCACAATATTCTTGACCAAATACCTCAATGTCGATATTACGACGATATTGTTGGGTGAACAGTTTATGCTTTCACAAAATATTTTCACAATGAGATTTTTGATAAATAATCATCAGTAATGACTAAGTGGGTAAAGTAAATGGACTGTATTTATATAGTGCTTTTCTAGTCTTAAGTTAAAGTGCTTCAGGAACCATTCACACACATTCATACACTGTGGCCAAATGCTGCCATGCAAGGTGCCACTTGCTCATCAAATAAACATTCACACACATTTACACTCTGATGGCGCTGCATCGGGAGCAATTTGGGGTTCAGTGTCTTGCCCAAGGACACTTTGACATGAGGGGATCGAACCACCAACCTTCCGATACCACCTGAGCCACAGCCGCCCCTTGGCAAATCAAGGCAAATAATGGAACAGCGAGAACAGTCTGGTAAGTTCATAAAATTACATCACTTTACTGTAATGCAGCCTTTAAAACCAGAATAGAAAACACCATATTACGATATGATATCCAAAATCTAAGACGATATTGAGTCTCGTATCACAATATCGATATATTGCCCAGCCCTAGAATCAAGTCTTGTCTAAACATGGTGACGTGTTTTCTTAACATTCTGTGATAAATATCTTAAACTTTTCGTGTTCCTTGTTTTGTAGGTCGGCAAACAAGATATCCATTGTCCAGAGCAGTTGAGAAGGTCAGAATCACTTCACTGGCCAACCTAACAAATGCCGATTAGTTGATAGTTACATTTAACTGAGTTGAAGACTATTTAACATTATTATTCATTATCATTATTTATTAATATTAAATGCATCAGATACAGTATGTATTCATCCATTAACATGTCGCACAACGAATTCGGCATCTGTTATTTTGGCTGGTTGTTTTAGCTTCTTTCTTGTCACTCACAGGCAATAACATCTCAAACAGAAACAACTCCTCATAACCTGCTGACAGGAGGGCTGAAGTCTCCCCCTGATTACAACAGATTGCAGCAGGTAGTCTTTCTAATAAAACACATCTAAGTGGAATGTTGTTTTCTTTTTGCTGATTAATAGACAATTAACTGGCTTGTTTTCTTTCAGACTCCCTCTGAAAGATCAGTGGCTCTCCCAACATTTGGCAGTCCTCTGCCTGTCAGAGTTGCTACAACTGTCTAAACTCGCAAATTTGCTTAGATTTTTGTAACGCATGCTATATATTTGTTTAATTTTAATGTATGATATTGTTCTATATTTGTATTAATATTTTTACTGAAAGTAAGAATCGTTTGTGGTATTTCTTCCACTTTCCTGTATATGCTGCACGTTAAACTCTATCATTATTTAACTTCTATTACATTTTAACTATTTAATTTATTTAGCTAAATATCAGTGTCTCCTACCAATCACTACATCTGTACAAGTTCAAAACATTTCCACAACTGTAACTATACTGTTTTTCTACTGTAGGTCCCTCACTATGTTATCGGAACATAATGCTCACTTGGATAATAAACATTTTGTTCTGCTTTATGATCACCATACTGATCAATGTAATGTATTGTCTGCTTATGGTTTATGGTAGGGCTGCAATAAATCATTTTTTTTTTTATCAATTATAAAATGTATGCAGAATCAATATTTGCTCTATAAAAAACAGTTAATGTTGACTTGCATAGGTAAACTTTTGTGGTATTTATAAAAATGGATCAGCAATGCAATATCTGATAGACTGCACCCTACTATAATACTTTGCATATATTTTCCTAATTTAAAGATGCTGATAGGATGTAAATTGATTGTCCTTTCAGTCAACAATGAGCATGACTTGGCAGGGATGTTTTGTTTCCATTTATTGAGTTATTAAGGTAATCTTGTGATAATTCTTTATTTCAATCCCTGACAGTTAAGCACCTGTAGGACTATGCATGAAATGGTTAGAGGATAAAACTGCCAAGGTAATATTTTTTTTGTATTATTTCTACTAAATGTGAATAATATGGAAAACACATTTACACAGCCTTCATTATGTTTATGCTTCCCTTGTGGAACAGATGATGACTGGGCTTTCCTAGCGGACCTTACTTTGATCCATTACTTTTGAATGTTTTGTTGTGCATAAGTATTTTATACAGGAACAGAAACTAAACCAGTTATGCCAGTCGGTCGGAAGCCTACGGAGGAATGGTGTTGTCGGATACAGTGCATGTAGTACCCTGATGTGTCTTCTGTTGTGGCAAACACACTTTCAAATAGCTGTCAGCCATCATGGTGATCTGATGTTTTTATATATATTTGGGCAGCAGATGGCGCTATTGTGCAGTGCTAAAGACATCCCTTCACATAAAGATTTTCAACCTGTTAGTACAATGGAAATTGACTTAACTTTTATTTATTTAAGTTCATTATACTTAAATAATATATAACTCATAATATAGCTCATAATAATCATAACGAGAGTTGGCAATGCTGCAGTTGTCTGTCTGTCTGCATCTCTATTTTTTTGTTAATTTCTCTTCAATGTTCATACTATTTTTGTCTTACCGCTTAACTATATGAAAAGAAGATAATAGGCACATCATGGTTATGCCTTGATCCAAATGCAAGGAAGCCAAACTACCAAAAAGTTTTTAAAAAAAAACGGCACTGGAAAAACCTGCTATAACTCCCGTACTGATTGGTATGCTTTTTGATAAAATAGGTATACAGGAATTAACCCTACTGGCAACCTAAATGTTAAAGTTATGAATGTTTTCTAGAAACGGTTTGTCTGCATTATTTGCCGATGTGACCAGTTTTAGCGCAAACTGCTAATTAGCTTATAACGCTAGTCGTCGGGGCAAGGGTTAAGTAAAAATAAATCACTATTTCTATACCACTAACAAGGCTCAAAATAGCACCACACCGCCACGGTAGCATAATAAGGGTCCCTACATGTAAACCGAAGCACTGAGAACTTTGTAAGTGTACAGACAGTTTATTAAAAAGAGTTTATAAAGACCGTACCGTTCACGTATACTGATGCGGGCGCCATCTTGGGAAAACGGTCACGACCAGTCGAACGACGAACGCCGTGCAACCAGTAACCAGTTACATAGCTCAAGCACATTCAATTAGCATGAAAACAGATCCCAGAGAACCGTCGACTCTGTACACGTGTTATTAACCCCTAGATTCATTTTGCGCCGGATTATCCTTTAACCCAAGTCCACAAATCATATTTACTATCCAAGAACTCAGTTCAGCCATCAGTCACCGCCCTGGGCAGAGTGGTAGTACTCCCTAAATGACAATTGTATGTAATTGCCTGTCTCCACATGCAGACTTAAGATTGAGATTTGTATTTATTAATACAAAATATAAATCAAATAATAAAAGATGATGTATTATTATAGATTAAGCAGCCCAGCAGTATTTAAAAGTAATTGAAATTGGCCTCAACTTGCAGCTGCAACATTTAAGTGATGAACCCATTATTGCATCAATAATTATAATACTTATTGTTCTGAATTGGAAGTTCTGTATAATGAGTACCTTTTACTTTTGGTACGTTTAGTATATTTTAATGCTGATACTTTTACTTGAGTAAGAATACGAATGAAGGACGTTTTCTTGTAACTTTTGTGTACTTGGACGTTTTACTTGAGTATTTTTACACTGTGGTATTGCTTCTTTTACTTAAGTAAAAAATATCTGAATACTTCTCCCAAATCATAATCAGTTATGAATGCTCTAAACTTTCCAAATCCACAGCTACCCTATATCTTACAAGATACAACACTGAAGGAGGAAAATTGCTCAGACAGTAATGGACCAACCAACATATCAGTTAACTAGAAACCACCTTACACCACGCTAAGCGACATTTTCAGTGACTATAAGGTTGTTGCACAAGAAGTCAGTAAAAGTCCTACAGTACCTAATGCTGATTTCAATGGTAAATTTGAACCTGTGGACCTTTCATTTTCTTTGTTTTAGATGCCCAGTGATCTTGCCATAACCATTTTTGATTTGATCTGCATGTTAATTGTCTGTGGCAGTGCTCTGTAGACTTGATGCTATTACTGTTTCATCCCATTTGTATTTTGAATGTTTTTGCACCACCACCGGCCAAGTG